>NW_027429594.1:0-35362 GCF_044706935.1 Curcuma longa | reverse complement strand
ACTATTAGAAATAAGGTTTTTAAGGACACATAAATGCCCTTATAATATACCTTTAGTGACAATAAAGCTATGATCACAATATCAAATAATGCATTGAAATATGTATCGTCTTAGATTCTCTAGTATTCTTGACATTTGTATAATGTCATTATAAAATATCTATGCTAACTTCAAAAGTGTTTTAATTCTTGCAATATACTGACAATAGAAAATATCAAAAAAATATTTTAACAATATTTATGTATGTCTTATTATTATCATAATAAAGATAAATTTAAATATTTTATAAGGTTATTATAGAATGTCACCTTAACTAATCTATAATGACACTATTAAATATCAAGAATAATAACTTATAAAGATATTAAATATTATCATTAATATTTAATCAGAATATATAATCTTAATTCACTCACTACATAGAATATAAGATATTACACATCATTACAATTAAGCCACTACATATAATAAAAAAAATTTACACATCATCACAATTCAACTACTATATAGAACAGACAAAATTTACATCAAAACATCCAATTCATTCACTACATCATCACAATTCATCACATTATGACAAAAGTACAAATGCAATACTAATGCAAAAGTATACCAATTTGACCCTAGTTTTTTTTCTCTCTACTATAGTATTTGGATCCATGCTTAGGAGCACTCCTTTTGTCACAAATTTTATCAAATCAAATAAACTTTTAATCAAGATATGACAACCAATCTACATGAAAATGCAAAATAGAATAAAAATTTAAAGATGTGTGGAATATAAAATAAAAAAGAAATTAAACGCCATCTTACCTATAAAGTTGGATAAGGTGGAATAGAACCTTGTGGATTACTACTTGAAGAAAGTATATTGACTAGTATTGCAATTTGATAGAGGATTTTGGTTTGATTGATCATAAATCTTAGTTTTCAACATTGCAATATGTTGGCTTTGCTTTTAAATTTGCTCATTCATCTTTTCTAATTTTGCCTATTGTTCCATTACTAGTTGATTGCATGTGCCACAGCTAAGAACTACTCTCCATAAATCAGATGGGCTAACACCATCACCATGCATATGTACTCGACCAGGTCTATTCAATCCAATGATTTGAGCAAATATATTATTTTGACTCACTTGATCATTATAATCTTTAGGAAGTTGATTTACTAGTTCTTTATTTGCAGCCTTTATCGATATATGACATGTTAATATTTATTTAATATGTAATGATAATTTAAAAATACTTTAAATTAATATAATTAAAGAGTATAAAATAGTTTATCAAATTTTCTTCTATAACATTGCTTGAGGGACTTCCATCGGCATGAGTAAAACAAACATGAAATAATTCAACTCATGTTGGAGGATGCCCATTTTATTTTGCCTGAAAATATATTTGGTTACTAATTTCTACATTTAAATGCACATAAAATTATAATATGAATGAGAAGAATTACCAATTTTTGTTGCACTTGAGCAAAAAGATGTCCTTCCGGTGGTCGGATTCATTATCTTTTACCTTTTAGCATCTTTATTTTTTTCACTTCTTTCTTAATATATTAAATTACATGTAATACATAAAATAAAAGTATACTAACATTTGAATCAAATTATATATTCTAAATAAATAAAGTATTACATACCTTTGATTTTTCTATATTCCAAAAAATAACTAGTCTCATATATTATTCTGCATGAGCTCTTTCATTTCTTTGTTGTAAAAGAATTTGAATTGACAACTTAGGATCGTAGTAATTTCTTTTTAGTTCAGACTTCTAATTTCTTCATTTTTTTTGCTATTGAGCATAGTGTCTAATTTTTTGTTCCTCGAGGAAGGTCATACTTTTCTTGTAAATAATATATAGATAAATTATCATTGCATAAATTAAAAGTCTTAACTAAAATTTTACAAAAGTAATTCAATTACCTTTCTAACATTTAGCATGTCTTTCTTTTGTCCATTGGCATTTTATGCCAATCTTCTACACAATTGGGTAATACTTTCCATTCCTTGCCAAAGAACCTAAGAAATCAGTAAATTATTTATTTTTTGTTCCTATAGGATGCCTCATATCATCACATAGAATTTTAATACATGGTAATGTGCTAGGTCGACCTCAAATTTCTTTGAGAAATGTAGGACAATCTATTAGACACTTGTGTTTTGTCATGGAAAACCACTTTATATATGAGAGCTATTTTAGTTGGGTAAATGGTATAAGAAGAAGAATGCAATTTTCTACTATCCTCTCTATATCTCTTGTTCCTCTTGTCTCCCATTTAGATCTCTTCCAAATTCCTATGAATTTAATATCAAGGCCTAGTTATTTTGGCCGCCAACATGTCATTTCATATCCAACATCTCACCAACAACTACATAATTGAAACATCCAAATGAAGGTTTTACAGATCTCATGATAAAGAGGAAGTGGTAGAGAAGGGGGTGTGTGAACCCCAAGATGAAGCTACATTCTTGGTGAACCAAAAGAATGTCTTGAAAGACTTAAGCGAAACCACCTAAACTAACCCTCAACTAGCCTATTTAGCCTTCAACCTTACTCGAAACTAAACCCAAAAACCATTACATCAACACTTACACAGCCGGATTCAATTATTAAATTCCTGATTAAATGTTCTCAATCATAATTAACCTATAATCAGGTATAACTACAGACGTATCATGAGGCTTAAGAATGTTGGGCAACAATTGAAACTACAACAATTTCTTTGCAATTTCCATAATGAAACTACAAAAATTGATAATGATCAACTATTCACACTTGGAAACAAACATTAAAAAAATTAAATTAAGAAATTAGCAGCAACACAACTAATCAAAAATCCAAAAGATGCATGGAGTAGATACCATCAGAATGACTTGGTTAATTTAAGGGTTCAAAATTTTACCTTAAGCCTAAAGGAATCGCAGTGGAGGTTGTGTTGCAGGGGAAGGAAGAAAAGGGGATGCGATGGAGGTCGATGGAGCTTTGACTGCTCGAGATTGGAAGGTGTCAGCCTGCCAAAGATGTGAAGCCGTCAACCGATCAGAGATGGGAAGGCGTCGAGGATGCGTGAGTGAGCACGAGTGAGGGGAGTGGTGAATGTGAGGGATGAGCAGAGATTGCGCAGTGGTAGAGTGTTAGAGATGGCTTCGTCGAGCACAAAGGATGAGCAAAGATCGCGCGATGGCTTCACCAAGCGTAAGGGATGAGGGGAGATCACGCGGAGGTAGAGGGTTAAAGAATGGCATAGTAAAAAAAACAAGGGGAGGGGAATTAGGTTATTAATTAAGTTGTTATAAGATATAGTGACATTCGTAAAGTTTGTCATGATAAATGATCTAACATGATATTTTATTTAAAACAATAATCCTTTTAATAAGTGTTATTAAAAATTATTTATAATGATATTTTAAATTAAATATCATTAAGAAAGTGTCGTCATAAGTCATATGTCTAGTAGTGAAGTTCATTCTCTTTAATTAGTATCGAAGTTTCATTCTCTTCAATTAGTATCGAAGTTTTATTTTCAAGAAAAATGATAGCGGTGTATGAACAACAATGTTCTTAATCAAATCAAATCTCATAATAAACAAAGTGGTGTATGAGAAAATCTATAAAGTAAATATATCAAAGCAAGTTTGGAAAATTCTAAAAAAGCTTAAAAGGTGATGAACAAGTGAGGAATGTTTAGTTTTAAATTTTTAGATTAAAGTTTGACAAACTAAAGATGAAAAAAATGATAGTGTTGTTATTAATCCTAGTTAGTCGCATTGACTCAATCTCTGAGGATGACCGGTCCGGTCCCACGGAAGTTTCCCACCAGCCACAATGGTAAATCGGGAAGCGCATGCAGCGGGCAACCCAGATGCCCAGCATCCTTTGATTGCGATCCCCATTTGGAAGAAAATTTCTACAAATACGTCGTAGTTGGGGATCGAACTGTGGGTGTCTGGGTGACAACCTGGATATCCTACCGCGGCACCATGGCCCCGAGGACAAAAAACATTGGATGATTTGAGCATTGTATATCAAATGACTTTTGAATGGTAAAAACATGGGATGATTTGAGGATTGTATAAAATGTACTTCCTTCTCTTCCTAAAAAATAATTTTAATTTGTTACTTTTATTGAGCAAATAAGAGATATGAAGAGCATGACTTTTGACAAATCTACAAGGAGTTCTAAAAGCTCATGAAGTGAAGATTAATTTATTATTTCCCCCATCATAACAACTTGATCAAGCTCTCAAATCCTAAGTTTCTATTAGTAGTCGTGATTCATCCTATCATGACAGGGGTAAAATTTCAGAGGGCATGGTGGTTTTAGCTCTCACAGAAGAGGACGAAATAATCAACAATACCATCAAAATGATAGAAATGAAAATCAAAGCTTTAAATTTCATAGACGAAGAGGAGATGGTGGTTATCAAAGAGGCTGAGGTCATGGTTATATTGAGTGTAGTTATTGTCATAAATTGAGACATAAAACTATAAATTTTTGGCATAAGCAAACAAATTACAAGAAAATTGTTATATCAAGTGTAGTTATTGGCACAAGTTTGACATAAAGTTGCATATTATTGATTTAAGTAAAAAATGACAAAAAAAAAACAAATTAAAACCTTATTCATCAATGCAAGAATGAAATAACTATTAGGACCTGTGCAAGTTAAAAGGGGTGAATAGTTTGAATTCTCATTGACTTTGATTTGCATAGTTGAAGACTTTGATATGCATTAACAAGCACAAACAATGCTAACACAATTAATTTACTTGGTTCACAACCCCATAACTATTACGTCTAAGGCTATCTAATAAATTTTCTACTTCTCGAACCAAATCCGAAGGTGGAGAAACCTCTTATAGCAATATTACAATGATTACAAGAAGTAGTGAAAATGAAGAGATAAGAATGAATACGTTAAGCACAAGACCTCTTCTTTTCATTTGATAATGCTGAGAGTTAAATGATTGACTACTTGAGATAAATAGGAGAAACACAGTCAAGAGTGTTTTCCAAACACAAGCTGAACTCCCCCCTTTTAAACATTCTTTAATTGGGTTGGTTTCTGTACCTTTTTGAGGACACTAATTGATGGCTCTCACACAACAACTGATTACTATAAAGGTTTGACCGTTGACTCAGTCATTGACTGATCACTAACTTTTGATCAGCAATTGATATTATCTTGATTTTTGAATAGCAGTCAATTGTAAAAAAAATCTCAATCGACTGTTAGCTACTAGTCGAATTGACCAATTGCGTTGGGAGCATTTTGTTGCTTAAAATGAACTACTAGTCGATTGTTAGAACATAGTAGTCGTAATGCTCTTCAATTGAATTGGAAGCATTCTATTTGATACTATTAAGTTGAATTGGATTAGTTGAATTAGGAGTATTTTGTTTGCCCGAAATGGTTTAATAATCGATTGTTATTTCACGTTAATCGATTATTAGGGTTACTATGCCAACCCCTGATTCGGGGTTTAGCTCAACAATAGATTGCTATGGAATAATAATCAATTGTTGTGTAAACCCTTTCCCACAAATTGTTGAGTTTCAACAATCGATTGATGAACTATATTTTAGGATTTGCACACTTAACCCTTTAATCACAAAACCCCCTTCAAGTTTGCAATGTATCAATCGATTGCTAGATGGTACCAATTAAGTGATACACTATTTTCAACTATTTTAATAATCGAAACATGCCTAATTTCACTACCCTCATCCTACCAGTACCTCATGATGAATCTCATATTCCCTGGACTTTAGTGCTTAGAGCTTCCTCATCTCTAATTCTTCATTAACCTTTGCATCCGATCTTGTGATCTGTTGGGTTTTCTCCTTTTTCCAACAGTCCAACCTTCAACCTTCTTGGGATTCCATGCCTTGCATTCGATCTTTCGACCTGCAAGGACTTTTTCTTGACAAGAATCTAACCTCTAACCTTCTTGAACTTTTTTTGCCTTGCATCCGGTCTCCAGACCAATGAAGATTTTTCTTACACACTTGTCACACAAGTGAGATCCATATTTTATCTAAACTTAAATAATTGTTAAACATCGAAACTTCACCTCCATGGCATGATTGCATTAACAACAACTTTGTTGCTTTCTTCTCATGATAGTAGTTAATGAAATGTGATACTAGACAGTGGTGCTAGCAAACACATATGTTAGGTAATAAAAATTTATTTTCAATTTATCTTTAATTGATCAAGATGAGGTAATGAGTAGTGATGCTTGTATTCACAAAATTGAAGCAATTGGTGAGATCTATTTCAAAACAAAATTTGAAAATGTTGAGAAAACATCTAACGTTATTTTGTTCCAAGTTTAAAAAGTAACTTGTTTAGTGTTCATAATCTTATGAAGAAAGGATATGATTTGCATATTGATAACAACCAGTTTGACACATTAATTTACCTCTTATACTTGCCATTTTAATTCTCACATATGCTTCAATGCTTATTCATATTGTATTTTTCATATAAGGGTTAATTTGGAGCTTCATTTCAATTTCTCTACATTTATGTCATTATTTTTTAAAATATGAATGTGATTTTGTAGGGAATCAAAAGAGAGCATCAACCAAACTCAAAAGTTGAAGCAATTGGTGAGATCTATTTCAAAACAAAATTTGAAAATGTTGAGAAAATGTCTAAAGTTTATTTTGTTCCAAGTTTAAAAAGTAACTTGCTTAGTGTTCATAATCTTATGAAGAAAGGATATGATTTGCATATTGGTAAGAACTATTTTAACACATTATTTTGCCACTTATACTTGTCGTTTTAATCCTCACATATGCTTAAAATGTTGATTCATATTGTATTTTACATGCAAGAGTTAATTTAGAGCATCCTTACAATTTCTCTACATTTATGTCATTATTTCTTAAAATATGAATGTGGTTTTGTAGGGAATCAAAAGAGGACGTCAACTGGAGTCAAAAGAGGAGCTTGAGGCACATTACAGAAAGGAACACAACCTGACTGTGCCCCCTGACATGACTTGGCCTTGTCCCACTTTGCTTGGTCTTGGAGATTGATTAGAAGCTACCACAAAGACCAACATGTCCTAACAGTGCTTCCTAGCATGGTCGTGGTGCGAGTGGGTTCACTTCGATTCGTTGGGACCTATAAAAGCCAATTCCAGATATAGGTCTCAAGAAGCCATCTTCTTCCTCCTTCTCCATCATCCTCCATCAAAGCCCTCATCTAGGTTAGGAGAGGCGCTTCTGTCTCCATCTTCATCTCCAGTGAACAACTTCATCCATCTCCACCCTAATTGGGAAGGTTTCCTCATGAGGGAATGCACAACTTGAAGAGGAGAAGAATGTGTGGAGGTCTTCCACCTTCTTAGCTTCCATGAGTCCATCTCTGACCAAGAAGTAGTTCTGGAGCTTTTCTGCCTCTTCTTGTCTACATCAAGTTCTTGTCCTGGTTGGGAGAGACACTCTCATCCTCATCGTTGGAATTCATCATTGACAAGCCCTTTTCCCGGTTGGGTGAGGTGCTTCCATCTCCATCCACGAGTTGTAGGGTTCTAGGCTCGTTCCACATCATCTACCCTGATTGAAAGAAGAATTTCTCCACTTTAGTGCTTACAATAGCATAGCTTCATTTATGCTTGCAATGTGTTTGGTTAAATTCCCTTTACACCTTTGTTTACTTTTGTTAACGTATTTTAATTCATTTAAAATCTTGTAATGCTTTATTTTCCTTTAATGCTTTAATTCATTTGAATGTTAGTGATGTTTTGTTATTAATTTGGATGCAAGTAGGTTAGGTTAGATTAAGATGTTTTACTTTATGTTTCATTTAATTCTGTGCAATCGTAGTTTAGCAAGGTTTGATTATATTAGAATATTTTTCGTTTATTAGTCTTAGCATAAAAACTCAACAACAACCTCCATTTCAACATCAAAAACCCAAACCCCACTTCCAAATAAATTAATCATAAGATTATAATCCACTACTATATTCCTTGAGAGATGATTCGGTTCATTCCCTATGCTATATTAGTGTAGAGAGATTCAATAATTATGTTTGAGACCGTAATGTGACAAAATGATCTTATCAAAATGGCATCTTTGCCAAGGAGTGTTAACAATGTTTAATAATCTTAGGATTGTTCCTTATTATTTTATTTTATTTTTTTATTCAACATTAGTATATCGGTTTGCTCTCAAAGCTTGCAATTGGAAGAAACTAGGTGTGGGGATCAATACTCATAACTTTTGCCATGAATTATAACCTATTTTGGCGAAATTCCAATGTTTAGACCATGTTTTCAATTTTTTTTAAAATTTTGATTTCATTTTTTGCTTTTATTTTCACTTACTTTTGCTTCTTTTGTGGTCATAAAAATTTAAAAATTATTTAGGGGTTAATTCTCTTTCATCCATGTGTTTTGCTTATATATTTCATGTGTATTTTGATATTATTTGCTAGTGTTTCAAGGTAAGAACAGGAACTTTCTTTTGTGTGCAAACAAGGATTCATATTCTCAGTAATTTGGAGACATTAATGAGGCTTATGTTTTTGGTGCTAAGCATTATGGCATGAATAGCAGTTTAGATGAGCTTCTCTTTACAAACAAATGATAGAGAGTCAATCTTAACAGCTCAATTAGACCATGCAACTAGTGTAAGCAATGAACACCTACGGTATTTGTATCAGTCCATTCCATCCATTTGATGTATGCCCCATTCTACAACAAGCAGATAGTTTTCCCATGGAATCTCAATACTTTCAATCCCAACAACAAAATAGATATGATTTATTATCAAATACATATAGTTATGGTTGGATGGATCATTCAAATTTCAGGTATAGGGATACATAATAGCAAATTCCTGAGAAACCTTAGTATTACCAACATCAAGATATGTATGATCTAGTTGCCAACACATATATCCCTGATTGGAGAGATCATTGAAACGAGTGCTATCAACCCATTAGCAACACTTCAAGTACAAACTCCTACTCCCAGTCAAGAAGAGATCTCAATGTAGGAATTGAAAGAGTTTGTGCATGAGGTTACACAACAACAGATTGCTTAATCTTTTCCAGCATATCAAAGCCTCTTGAATTTCAGGATGACCTGATGCCTAACTGGTAATAGTCATTCCAAAAGGTTAAGCTAGCTCCCTAGGGGAAATTCCAAGACTTTAGTGTAGAAACTTCAATTCCCAATCAAGCAGAGATGTCAATATAGGAATTGGAGGAGCTTATCCAGCAACTACCATTGCAACAACAACAATAATAAACAACCAATGATCTTCGATTCCAATAGAGAACTGAAGCATCATTACAGAATTATCAAATGCATATAGATCAAATTGCATCATCTATCAGTTAGCTACAAGCATAATACCATAGTTAGTTTCCCTTAGAGACCATTCATAGTGGTATCGACATGCTTAAGGAGATGGATTATAGAGTTGGTAATAATCTTTTCTCTAATTTTGCTACTCTACAAGACTCCTCTAATTCTTTGTGTCATCATGATGAAGTTGTAGATGATGCCAATTTTTATGATGATGATGAAACATGCAAGGATGGAATTGTTGATGTTGCAAATTTTGTTGATAGTGATGTTGCATACAAAATTCCTGATGAAGTTACAGATGCTGCAAATATAGATGATGATATTTGAGTGTTATCAACTATTCCTATCTATGATGATGTTGTGGATGGAAGTGTAGAGAAGTGGAGATAATGCCCCTAGAATCACTTTCTTCAGTTGAGAAGTATGCATGTTTAGAGAAGGATAATCAATTGTTAGATATCAATGCCCATAATTTTCAACCTACCCAAGAGAGAACACTTGCAAGCATACATGCTCCAAAATTCATGCTGAAGAAGACCCTAACTTTCACTGTAAAAATCAATCTTTCACAATGGATACTCAAACTGAACCGCTTCCAACCTCTTGGAAGAACTTTTAAGGTGAAAATGATGGAGGGAGCGATGTGTTAGTAGTAGCCCTAGATCCAATTATGTGATGATTGATTAGGGATTTTTGTATCATATTCTATTATTAATAAAGGTAAAGTTTTTGGTTATTATACTTACTTTGTATTTGTGCCAAATAACTAAGTATAATAATGTCCTTGGGTAGCTAGTTCTAATCTACATCATATCAATTCTTTGAATCGATAGTGAGATGATGTAGAGAACACTACTCTTAATCATTCCTAGTCAAGCATTAATATTCAGGGACGATGTTAATGCATTGAGACTAGCATGTGGGTCAGCTGGATGACTTGATCTCACAAGTCATGAATATGAGATATCGAGTTGACATATGAGTATACATTAGAGAATGTATACTGAATTGACCCATCATGAGAAAGTTTTATGGATCGTTATATGAGTGTCATAAACTTTCTCATATGACTATTGATATGAATAGTCCTTAGACCTAAAGTCACTACGGTTTTCTACATAAGGAGTTATGTATTTTGGTATCGTCAAATGTCACCCGTAACAAGGTGGACTATAAAGGCAATCACTGGGTATGTAACAAATTATGCGGAGGGATGTGAGTGATGTAGATGAGATCTATCCCTCCCATATAACGGAAATGATATCTTACGGCCTCTTGATAGAGTAGGACCACGAAATGCATGGCCATGCTCAAATGAGTCAATATGAGATATTAAACTCATTTGCTTGAGTGAGTCTACTTGGGGATCAAGAAATATAAAGATTGATATGATAACACTCATTTTCATAGTTTATTTTGGCTCTAAAACTTGATATTTTGACCCTCTCGTTGTGTAACTATTGAATATTAACACATATTGCGAGTAGGAACTTATTTTAGATCATATTGCTTATTCCTACAAATTTTGGGTTGAATCTAACATTTTTTGATGTATTTTTGTAGGATACTCAAAGAGCTATGAAGTTGAACCAAGTTGGAGAGCATTTGGAAGTGTTTAGAGGTCATTTGGGGTGTTTCGGAGGCTCCCAGGGCCATTCTCCACCTCCCCAGGCCGTGCCCCACAAGCCAGGGCCGTGCCCCATGTTGCCCAGGCCGTGCCTAAGAGGCACGGCCGTGCCTCCTCTTAACACGGCCGTGCCTCCTCTTCCCGTGGGCCATGTCTCGACCAGACTGCACTGCAGACCAAAACTAAAATGGCTATAACTTTTAGCTCAGATGGAACCACGGGACGTGCCATATATCAAAATGACGAGGACTTCAAGATCTACAACTTTGCTTCAGAGGGTTTAGCGAAATTCGGCCTCTAAAACATGCTAAAAAGCCCCGCAATGCAACTTCTCCAGGCCGTGCCTAATAGCACGCCCGTGCCTTTTTACAGAAGATCGCCCTCTCTAGGGCGTGCCTAATAGGCACGCCCGTGCCTTTTTACAGAATAGCAACTTCTCCAGGCCGTGCCTAAGAGGCACGGCCGTGCCTCCTCTTAACACGGGCGTGCCTCACCTTTTCGGAGTCCAAACGCAGCCGTGTCTCAGCTGGACTGCTCTGCAGACTAAAACTAAAATGGCCATAACTTTTTGCTCCGGTTGAACTACGGGCTGTATGACCTACCAAAATGAAGATAACTTCGAGATCTACAACTTTCATTCAGGGGGTTCAGACAGATTCGGCATCTAAGACATGGTAAAAGGCCCCGCAATGCATCACTTGCAGAAAAACCTGCAATTTTGGGGCCGTGCCTAAGAGGCACGGCCGTGCCTCTTCCACAAGGCCGTGTCCACTCTAGGGCGTGCCTAGGAGGCACGCCCGTGCCTCCCAACAGATTGGTGCTTGCCCCAGGCCGTGCCTAAGAGGCACGGCCGTGTCGCGGAGCTGTCAAAGGGGTATAAAAGCTGATTTTTGTCAAGAAAAAGGTATTCTCTCCCTTGGGACTTGCCCTAGCCGCCACCTACCTCCATTTCTTCATCACCATCTCCATTCATTGCCCCGGAGAAGAAGGCTAGGAGATTTCCTTTCTTCAATCCGACCACCTTCCATCCATCAAGGAGCAAGAGGACCTTCTTCTCCTTCACGTCATCTCATCCATCCACATCCTCTCCGGATTGCTTCGAAGTTGGAGATTCCTTCCTTCGGCGCATCATTCGTGGAGTCCGCTTCGCCTCGCATCCATCTTCGGCGAGAACCTTAGGGAGAATCATTAGCTTTACTTTTCTTCCATTTTTAAGCATAGATTAGACTTTTGGCATACCAAGTGTTTGTTAAAATTCCCCTTACAGTTTTGAATGTTGTTTGTCCTTAGATTTCTCTTGCTTGTTTCTTTGTTCATGCACTTATTTACTTGTTGCACTCTTTACTTCATTAATGCAATTTGTTCTTGATACTTAGTGTTCTTTCCATTGCTTAGAACTAGAACTTAAGACAACAACCCCCCCATCCAAACCAAAAAGAGAAAAATCCAAATCCCCAATTGTAATAACCACTAGAATTACCACACACCGTCTACAATCGTTGGGAGACGACTCGAGTTGCCCTATACTACTTTAGTTAGGGGATTCGGTATTAATTAAATTGACGTGCTCATTTAGACGACGATTTGAGCTTACGCATCAATTTTTGGCGCCGTTGCCGGGGATTGGTAGCGGTGTTTAGGTAGTTCTAGATTGTTTTTGCTTTGAACTTTGCTTGCTAGGGAACAATACTCACCGCCTTTGGCCGTGAAATAAATCCATTTTTGGAAAAATTCCTTCATTTAGACCACCTTTTCATTTTTGCAAAAATTTACTTTTCATTTCTCAATTTCATTTTCATCTACTTTTATTGCTGTGGTGGTCGCAAAAATTTTTTTTAAAAAAAATCATTTGGTGCTTCAATTCCTCATTATACTTGACTTTGTTATGCATTGTTTCTACACCTTGTTGTGTCTTGTTTGTGTGTTTGCTTTCAGGTGAGACTATAGTGCATGACATGAACATTTGAGGAGCCATTACTTGAAGACAATCCAGAGATTATCAGAACATTTCATACATTACAGAGAGCCCAGAGGAATTCAGTGAACAACAACATGGCATTCTACAACAACTTCAACAACAACAACAACAACAGTACTTTCGGAGTTCCAGACTTTTCTTACCAATCTTCTTACATCAATTATCCTGAACCTGAAGTGGATTTCGATCATCGATTAGAGAGTCGCTTAGATGGGATTGAAACACTCATAAGGCAAATGGCTCATGGTCAGAATCAACAATCAACTTCACATGCAGTTCAACCAATGCGATTTTGTGAAATATGTGCTAGTGCAACACATTCTACTGATATCTGCCCTTCACGACAACCATATGAAGGATTTCCTTTCCCAGATCAAGTGGCAACACCAAATATGTATCAGAGCAGCCCTCAATATCAGAACAACCATATGTCATCTACCTACAATTCTGAATGGAGGGATTACTCAGATTACTCAGGTCTGAGATATGGAAACGATTTTGAACAGCAACCCAATTTTGCACAGCAACAGCCCAACTTTGAACAACAACCATTCCAGTCTTATCCAACAAACTTTCAGAGGCCTCTAGAATTTCAGAATAACCCAATTCAGTATGAGCCTCCACAGGTCCAACATTCTTCTTATAAGCAATCAGACACTTCCAGAACAAGAACTGAAGGACATGTTGCAACAACTTATCTTGCAACAACAAGAAATCAATCAACAATTTCAGCAGATGAGTCAGATGACTACTACTATCAGTCAGCTTCAGTCTCAGGGGTCCAATGAGCCTCCATCTCCACCATCTCAGTCATTTCTGAATCCCATAGGGGATGAGAGTGCTATTGTTTTCCGACATGTGTCTGATCAGGACATGGAGCTTGATGCTGATTTATCTTCAGATGGAGTTGACCAAGTGAGTGTAGGGGATGTCATTGAACCCCAAGGATCACCACTATTGATTGATTTATCAGAGGATTCAGAGGACCGATATGTGAGTGTAGGGGATTGCACTGAGCCCCAGGGATCACCAATATCTACAGAGCAGACACAGCCTGATTTGAAGCCTCTGCCAGACCATTTGAAGTATGCTTATTTGGGAGAAGATCAGCAGCTACCTGTCATCATTGCACAGAATTTAGAGCCAGAGCCAGAGCCAGTGCCAGCGTCATTTCCCCAGAGAGCAGGACTTCCTGAGCTTGATGAGTTAGAATGTGATGCAGATACCTCCTTGATTGAGATGGATACCAACTCTGAGGTAATAGATGATGATTCTCATTGTATCACTGATTGATAGCGTTCCGCAAGTATACGGAATGTCGTCAAGTAATAAAAAGATCGAATCCACAGGGACCGTGGAATTACTTACTAGATCTAGCACAAAAAGGTGGAGAGAATATTGAGCATGAGTTGTGTGGGGGAGATGGGAGTGTTCTAAAGTACTTTATCCTAGAGTTCAGAGAAAGGAATCGACTGTGACACTGGGTTGTGAAACGATCCTAGGACTTCGGACTCCTCAGAGTATGGATTGATTGACTTGGATCCTCTACCTTTCCTCAATAATTGTTCAATTGTAGGGATGTTAACCAATTTATCCAATTCGACCTCGTCAGGTATCCTCGGAATAAAATGCATTGGTGTTCTTACGTCACTCGTTGTCGGTTTGAGATGGTTCTAGAAGCCCGGTTCAAGGCATTCCCGTGTCACTCAGGCGCCCCGGAGTACTAAAAGAACCCTATCCCCTGTCACAGGATATCTTTTTACGGACCTCTCCCCAACAACGAATGACCGCTAACTATCCCTCATAAGAATTAACTATGCATTAAGAAACCCCTCGGAAACTCGCCCGGTTCAAGGCATTCTCCCTGTCACGAAGCGCCCCGGTGTACGGCCTAATGATTCCTCAATACATAATCAATTCCTACCCTCATGGATTCATACACACACAATTTATCATTCAAGCACAAGCATAAATCCACAAAGCAATAGACAGTTATATCATTGAAAATGGTAGATTAATCAAATCCAAATACAATCATCCATTACATCTGATTCATCCTACATCCTAGAATCTAGGGAATCTACTCCATAGCGTGGAGTTTACAAGCCAAAGGAAGGAAAGAATACATCTCAATCCAAAGATACAACAAGGAAATGCAGGAAATAAGACTTATCTTCTTCCTCGGACTGCAAACTCTGCGTAGATGGGATGAGGATGGACTGGAGCAGTCGGATCGGTGGATGGATCGTCGAATCTCGCTCCGAAACAGGCGTCGGTGGCTCTAGAACAGCTCCGGTGGCTCTCCAAGGTCTCCCCCCTTTCTTAGGTCACTAAGAGGACCTATTTATATGCAGGTCACGAAGTCAGCACGCCCCCGCTCACACGGCCGTGCCTGGGAGGCACGGCCCGTGTGGGCATCGGACACAGGAGGAGGCACGGCCGTGCCTTGGGGGCACGGCCTGAGGCAGTGAAGCTTCTGTCCGGGGGCACGGCCGTGCCTCTGGGGCACGGTCCAGACTTGACTCGGCTCTGTTTGAAGGCACGGCCGTGCCTGTGAGGCACGGCCACAGCCTGTCTTCTCTTCATTTGCTGGACACGGCCGTGTCTTTGAGGCACGGCCAGCTGCTGGGACCCTTCTGTTTTGACACACGGCCGTGCCTGGTGGGCACGGCCAACAGCAGTGGCTTCCTTCTTGTTGGAAACACGGCCGTGCCTGTGAGGCACGGCCAAGTCTCGGCTGGCTTCTGTTTCAAAGCACGGCCGTGTCTGGTAGACACGGCCTCTGGCTGCTGCTGAGGGGGATGTTGGCACGGCCGTGCCAGTGAGGCACGGCCCAGGCTTGTTGGTCTTCTGTTTGTGCACACGCCCGTGCCCTTTGAAGCACGGCCAGGAGGCTGAATAGACACGGCCGTGCCTATGAGGCACGGCCCTGTCTTGCCTTGTCTTCAATTGTTACTCCGTTTTGCCCGCTTTTGCTCCATTTTCCACCCTGAAACATGTAAAAACACGAGCAGATCTCCGAACTAGGAAATGCAAGATATGTGCCTAAATGCATAAATAAGGGATGCAATGCACACAAGATTTTAGCAATAAACTCAGAAAGATGTGCAAATAAAGCATAAATACATATATACATCCTACGCACATCACACCCCCAGACTTAAACCTTTGCTTGTCCTCAAGCAAAAACTTAGCGTCTAGATTTAGATAACCAATGCAAGCAAATTATATATCCTAAGCACAGCAATCTAATCTTATCAAACATGAGTAATGGTAAGCATGAAACTCAAAATCATCAAAACAATGGCCTAGAAGTAGTTCTCCGTGCTAAGTGCAAAAAGTGACCTAAATCCATTTGGTATCAAAATCCTTACTTCTAGTCAAGTCGTCATGCTACCGAATTCCTAAGTGTTCCCGGCCTTAGACACTTACCTGCCACAGGCTTGGTTCATATCTTCCATTGCACAAGGTCTCAAAGGATTACCTCAAGTCAAGGGAATCAAATCATTTATTTCCCCAGTAACCGCTTTTCGGTCTCAAAGGGGTAAATGAAAGTTTCCACTCTCGAACTGTTTTTTTCATCCTTTTATTGTTTTTGCATTGAATTTGCTTTTATTGCAAACGGTAGAATGTTTTTTTTTTTTTTTTTTTTTTTTAGCAAGGATGTAAGATTTTTCCAAAAGAGCTTACATGCCTTGAGTTGGTCCAGTAACCAAAATGCAATGGAAGATCACCATGGAAACACTAGTACTAAGCAGGTTTCATGAATCATGACTACTTTCAGAAATCTATCAACCTCCTAGATTAGGTATAAGTGAAAGAGATCCTAAAACCAGGCCAAGGTTTGACTATCCAAGTTATCCTAGCTCACTTCCTACTTATGAAGATAAGAAAAGATATAGTCCTAGGATATTAACTACAAGCACTAATCATCCTTATCTTAACAAGTGCTACTGTTCTTGCAAGAGAAACAAGCATGAGATGACTTGGTGATCACTGACATGTTAATCTACCGTGCATAAAGCAAAATTCAAAGCAAATTGCAAAAACAAATTTCAAAGCAAATTTCAAAGCAAATTGCAAAAGCAAATTTCAAAACAAATTGCAACCTAAGTAAAGAAAGCAAAGTTCAAAATAAAATGCAACTATTTACACTATGTACATATTTTTGGGTCCCCCAGACTTGAACATTTCTACATTCCTCCGTAATCTGGAGGAGGAGGAGGAGGATACCTAAAGGGAGGAGGAAATATAGGAGGTCTCGGTATGTGGCCCATACTCTGATGATACTGGTAAATTGCAGCCACCTGCTGTCGTGTAAGATCCATAGACTTCCTATATTGTTCCTCCTTATCCCACAACTCAATTTGATGCCCAAAGAACTCCTCAGCTCTACCATAGAACTCATTCGCCCTAGTTAATTTACCTTGCACTTCCCCAAACTGCTCCCGATTCATGGTACCATACTCATTCAACTGACGTTGATAAGCAAAGTGCTCCTCATGGAGTGTGTTTAGGGAGGTGCGAAGTTCAGAAAAATCATAGGCTGAGCCAGACTCTCCATATGCAAAAGAATGTCTAGGTGGCTCATGATGCGAAGGTTCATGGTACGAAGGCTCATGTTGGTAAGCAGGTTCTTGGGTCATATCAACATATGGTTCATATACGGGTGTGGTAGGACTAGGGACTGGAGCGCGTAAAATCCAATTTTCGGCCTTTCTAATGGTGGTCCTCGGATGGGGTAATGGAAATGCAAATCCATCTTGAATATTAAAGGCATACCCCTCCGCAGTCCATTTTATCATCTTCATCGACACACATGTGTCTAAGTCTATCCTTGAGTTGCCATAAATTTGTTCTAAGTTATTAAGCTCACAACCCAAGGACGAAGCGATGACAGAAATAAGGCCGCCAACCATTATTGCTCCAGTCGAAGACTTAGAAATTTTGATCAAGTTTTGGAGGAAATGGAACCCTGTATCAAATTCAACTTGATGCAACATTGCCCAGATACAATATAGTTCAAGTTTCCTCACCACGCCATCACTCTCATATCGTCCAAAAATGGTTTTAGTCATGACGCGGTGAACATATCTAAAAACTGGGTTTTGCATCAAAGAGGCTTTTGATTTTGAAGGGTCATAGGGTTCATTAGACAACGCAATTTGCCTCCAAAACTCGACACTATTAAATCCTTTATCAACTTCTCTAGTCACCCCAATAGGAAACCCAAAGCAATTATTGAAATCTGCTAAGGTCCATGTATACTCTAAATTGGCCATTCTGAAAGAAATGGTCCCTTCTTCCTTATCATCATCATTATACTGGACCTCTAAGGAACTAAGGAACTCAAGAGTTATTTTTGGGTAGGTTGGTAAATTGCTACTCATGAAGTCAAGCCAACCTATATTATCAAACATCCATTCAATATCTTCCTTAATCCCTAGCTTTTCCATAGTATAATCATCAGTCAGTATAACGAGAGCAATAAATCTTGCGAGAAGCTAAAACATTATACCTGGCTCTTTGGATGTCGTTGCGAAAGATAATGCCATGGGGGTTGTCGACAACGACTTCCTCTGTAGCTCTTCTCTTCCCTTTATCAGTTGTTTTGCTTCTCCCCTTCGCTGGAGCTTCCTCTCGCACTGCTTCTTTGCCCTTCCTCCTTTCTGAGTCGTCGCCTTTGCTAGATCCTCCAGATCTGCGGAACTTTTTCAACATATGACTCATTTTGTTAGACATAAAGTAAGAAAGTAGATCTGAACAGGTCTGAGGTGGTTTTTGTTAGATCTGAGATGAGAGAGGTCAGATCTAAGAAGAAGAAGTGGAAAGATTGAAGAAATGGAGTTTAGGAGTGAGTTGGGAGGAAGTAGGAGGAAGAAAGAAGGGGATTTTGCTATTTTTGGAGGGTGGTACACGGCTGTGTCTAGGGAGGGCACGGCCGTGTACCCCTTTTTAAGTAAGTGAGGCACGGGCCGTGCCTAGTAGACACGGCCTGTAACTGGGGCTTCTCGGCTTCGAAGCACGCCCGTGCCTGGGAGGCACGGGCTGGAGCAGGCGCCTTCTGTTCGGACACACGGCCGTGCCTCTGAGGCACGGCCTGGTGTTGGCGTGGCTCTGTTTCCAGGCACGCCCGTGCCAGGAGGCACGGTTCAGAAGAGGCGCGGCTCTGTTTTGAAGCACGGCCGTGCTTGTGGAGCACGGCCTGGACCAGTCTGCCTTCTTTATTGAGACACGGCCGTGTCTAATAGACACGGCCTGAGCTGTAGTACCCAAAATGCTGGGCACGGCCGTGCCTATGAGGCACGGCCCAGCTTTATTGCTTGGTATATCTCCGCATTTCCCTGCAAAAACAAGGAAACTTATTAGGACTCAACAAAACAAACTTGAACGAAAGAAAAGTATATGTGTATGAACATGAAAGAAATGCAAAATGAACAAAACCCTTGGGTTGCCTCCCAAGAAGCGCTTGTTTAAGGTCATTAGCTCGACCCCTTATTTTCTAATGTACAAGGGATCATTGGTTGCCCTCGCAACCTTCCCCTTGGAGGAACTTTGTATTTTTGGATTTTGTACACAGCTCCCTTATTTGCCCGGCCGGTGCGGGCGTCTTCTCCGGCAAAAAAGAATTATGGTACATCTTCTTCGGTTGGTTGGCGTCCAACCGGCACACATGAGGTGGCTCTGGCAAATATGCATTGCTGTCCAAGGAGAGGTTAAATTCAATCTTCTTACCACCAACTTCAAGAGAGAGCTTACGGTTCTTCACGTCAATGTTGGCTCCCGAGGTGGCAAGGAATGACCTTCCCAAAATGATGGGGATACTTGGATCTTCATCCATGTCAAGCACAACGAAGTCGGTGGGGATTGTGAACCCCCCGACTTCTACCGGAACATCTTCAACTAGCCCTTTGGGATATCTGCATGTTTGATCAGCTAATTGAAGGGTCATCGGTGTCAATTTCAGATCCGGATATCCACATTTGACACTTGTTGTGTAGGGGATGATGCTAACACTCGCTCCTAGATCACAGAAAGCTCTCCCTATAGAAATATTTCCAATTTTGCAAGGGAGGAAGAAGCTACCTGGATCTTTGAGTTTCTGAGGAATCTTGTTGTTCAAAATCTTTTCAGTTACATCCTCAGTGAGTGCTATGACATTCTTCGGCCGGGTGATATCTTTAGTGGATATTAACCCCTTGATGAATTTGGCAAACTTGGGCATCTCGATGAGTGCATCGAGTAGGGGAACATCCAGCGTTAAATCCTTCACCCTGTTATAAAGCTTTTCAAATTCTTCATCTTTTTGCTTGTATAGGAGACGCTGCGGGTAAGGCACCTTCTTCACTTGTGGTTTCATCTCTGAAGGCCCAGCTGGTGTTGCGGTCTCAACTTCTTCCAACTTATCTTCAATGTCAGGAATAGAAGAAGGAGGTTGCACAGCATCTGGGGTGAAGTAAATACCTTCCCCAGGAGCAGTCACCTGAGGCTCTCTATCCTTCAGGGTCCGTCCGCTCCTGAGCTCTATGGCCTTGCAGTGCTCCATTGGGTTGAAGTCTGGTTTTCCGGGAAGTGTACCCACTGTTCTGGAGGAGAGGGAAGAGCTGATTTGTGCAATCTGAGTTTCCTGCATCTTCATCCTCTTGTCGTGGTCATCCAGTTTTTCATTGATTTTAACCACGTCACTTTCTAACTTCTCCAGAATTTTCAATATTTTCTGGGTATCTGAGACCTCTTCACTAGCTTTTGGAGGCGTTGAACTTTGATTGGAAGGCCCTCCTTGGTTGAAATTGCTGTTATTGTTGCGGTAGGAAAAGTTTGGGTGATTCCTCCAACCCGGATTGTATGTATTGGAGTACGGGTTGTTTCTTTGATTAAATGCTCCAACTGCATCGCACTGCTCATATTGGACAATTTGATTTTGGCACGCTACAGCTGGACACATCTCAGTGGTGTGGCTGGAATCTCCACATATATCACAATTTGTAGTTGCTACCGCATGGACCTTACCAATGTTCATGCCTCTCTTGGTGAGGGCATCAATCTGCGCATTAAGCTTAGTGTATTGGTCGACATTGTACTTCCCAGGGAGTTTTCTGCACATTACCTCTCTCATTTGCCCATTGATGATGGTTTAGTGCCACATTTTCAATGAGTTCTTCGGCTTCTTCCAAGCTCTTATTCATGAGTGCACCTCCTGCAGCGGAATCCAAATATACCTTAGTTTGATAGTTGATTCCGTTGTAGAAAGTGTGGATGATAAGCCATCTCTCTAATCCATGATGTGGGCACTTTCTTAACATTCCTTTGAATCTATCCCAAGCTTCATATAGTGTTTCTCCATCCATTTGTTGAAAACTTGAGATGAGATTCCTCATGTGGGCAGTCTTACTTGGGGGATAGAATTTGTTCATGAATATCTTTCTCTAATTGCTCCCAAGAATTTATGCAGTTTGGAGGTAATGAATGATACCAGTCCTTCGCCCGGTCTCTTAAAGAGAATCTGAAAAGCATTAAGTCGTTGAACGTCAAAACTGACCCCTTGCTGTCTTCTTGTGCTACAAGCATCTGAAAATATCTCAATATGCAAGTGTGGGTCTTCATGTGGACCACCCCCAAACTGGTTCTGTTGAATCATGGCTATAAATCCAGGATTGAACTCGAAATTTGCAGCTTCTATGTTGGGGATGGCAATGCATGACGTTGAACCTCTCATTTGAGGTGCAGCATAATCTTTCAGTGATTTCTGGGCCATTGTTGATGATTGTTCTTGACTTATCAACCTTTGTTCACGAAGTCTCCTTCGAAGGTTCTTTCTATTTCCGGATCAAAAGGAAACTCCGAAGGTTCGGCCCTGCGCATGCACCAAAGTAAAAGAAATGATTAGATTGCCAGAAAAAATTAAGAATGTATGTGCAAAAGAATTGTACCAATGAATAAAATGAAAAGAAATAAAAAATTGCGCACGATCCCCGGCAACGGCGCCAAAAACTTGATAGCGTTCCGCAAGTATACGGAATGTCGTCAAGTAATAAAAAGATCGAATCCACAGGGACCGTGGAATTACTTACTAGATTTAGCACAAAAAGGTGGAGAGAAAACTGAGCATGAGTTGTGTGGGGGAGATGGGAGTGTTCTAAAGTACTTTATCCTAGAGTTCGAAGAAAGGAATCGACTGTGACACTGGGTTGTGAAACGATCCTAGGACTTCGGACTCCTCAGAGTATGGATTGATTGACTTGGATCCTCTACCTTTCCTCAATAATTGTTCAATTGTAGGGATGTTAACCAATTTATCCAATTCGACCTCGTCAGGTATCCTCGGAATAAAGCATTGGTGTTCTTACGTCACTCGTTGTCGGTTTGAGATGGTTCTAGAAGCCCGGTTCAAGGCATTCCCGTGTCACTCAGGCGCCCCGGAGTACTAAAAGAACCCTATCCCCTGTCACAGGATATCTTATAAGATACATAGTTTTTCATTTACACATAGTGTTAGGAATTTAGGTTTCATTTCCTGGTCATTAGTGTGGTGATGGATTCTAATTGATTGACTTTACTTGATGACTTTATACACCTAGTGAGGATGATTTAGCCATTTTTCTCCTTGTTGTGTGATATGCACTCATGTTGTGGAACTCTAGAACTTGCTATGCTTCTTTTCAAGGCCATAATATCATAGGCTACATGATGATGAAGGCTATCTTGTCTACACTTTTGAAACTCTACATTTTTGGTAACTCTAGAACTTCTTTTTGTGTAAATGCTCTCTTCTTTTACCTCATTGCTAGTTGCATTTCTTTTTCCCTACTATATGTGACCCTCTTGGTATACCTTGACTGAAATGATTTACTGTTATCTTGTTAATTTATTGCCCGAGACGGTCAAATTTTAAGTGTGGGGGAGAAGATGGAGTTCAAAGTTTAAGTGTGGGGGAGGAGAGGTTGAAAAAAAAAATGAGAAGTGGTTTTGAAAAAAAAAATGAGGCTAGATATAATTGATAGCATGAGCGAGCCGTGCTTGATCACCATGGTTGAACCATGCTTTATTTTCTTTGAAGCCTTATTTTTGTTGAGAAAGATTTGATTAGTGTTGTTGAGAGACTTATATGGATAGCACATCATATCATGATTTGTAGATAGGTTTTTATTCTCTTCACATTGAAAAAAAAAGTTCAAAAAAAAAAAAAAAAAAAAAAAAAATTCCAAAAAAAATTCAAAAAAAAAAAAAAAAAAAAAAAAAAAAAAAATTGAAAAAAAATTTTCATTGAAGAGAAATTTTGTTGAAAAAAAATAAGATCATTGATATGATGTGCAATTTTTCTAGAAGTGGAGTGTTTGATGATGATTAGTGAGTTGGATGCGCATCCAAGGGAGAGGATGAGAGTTGTTATCTTTCAGGGAGAAGGAAGTAGATTTCTTGTAAGCACTGTTAATGGGCATGTTTAACATCATAACAGTTCATTGTTTTATGTCTTCTTTCTTCCACATTCATACCACCTCTTTATATATCTTGTTTCTTTGTGCTTCATTGTGATATACATGAGTTGTTCTTCATGGATATGATAAGACTTTGGAATCATGGAGACTTGTGTTTATAGTGGTGGAGATTAGGAGACATGCAAGCATATGGTAGTGAAACATCATGAGTTGCATTGAGTGGAAACTCCATTTACTTACATGCTATTGAGAGTGAGAGCACCACCATCATATACCTTGTGAGGATTACATCAAGTTTAGTTTAATCATGTGCTTGAAATCACCATGCTTGTTGACTTGTGTATGAATTGGGTCTCTTTATGCCTTGATCTATGAAAACTTGATAAGCCTAAGTAGCTACCTTTTACTTTCTTTGAAGTATTGATATGAGTTACTTAGGGAGATGTTTGTTTTCTTTCCTTGCCCGAGACGTGCAAGAATAAGTGTGGGGGAATTGATAACACTCATTTTTATAGTTTATTTTGGCTCTAAAACTTGATATTTTGACCCTCTCGTTGTGTAACTATTGAATATTAACACATATTGCGAGTAGGAGCTTATTTTGGACCCTATTGCTTATTCCTACAAATTTTGGGTTGAATCTAACATTTTTTGATGTATTTTTGTAGGATACTTAAGGAGCCATGAAGTTGAACCAAGTTGGAGGTCATTTGGAAGTGTCTAGAGGTCATTTGGAGTGTTTCAGAGGCTCCCAGGGCCGTGTTTCACCTCTCCAGGCCGTGTCTCACAAGGCATGGCCGTGCCCCACCTTGCCCAGGCCGTGTCTCATGAGGCACGGCCGTGCCTCATCTTCCCGTGGGTCAAGACACGGCCATGTCTCGACTGGACTACACTGCAGACCAAAACTAAAATGGCTATAACTTTCAACTCAGATGGAACCACGGGACGTGCCATATATCAAAATGACGAGAACTTCAAGATCTACAACTTTGCTTCAGGGTGCTCCCATGGATTCCTTCTCTAAGACATGCTAAAAGGCCCCGCAATGCCACTTCTATAGAATACTTCCTAATCCGGGCCGTGTCTATCTTACCGAAGGTCACCCTCTCTAGGCCGTGTCTAATAGGCACGGCCGTGCCTATTTTACAGAAAAGAACTTCTCCAGGCCGTGCCTAAGAGGCACGGCCGTGCCTCCTCTTGACATGGCCGTGCCTCACTTTTCCAGGGTCCAAACACGGCCGTGCCTCAGTTGGACTGCTCTGCAGACTAAAACTAAAATGGTCATAACTTTTTGCTCCGATCGAACCATGGGCTGTACCACCTACCAAAATGAAGATAACTTCAAGATCTACAACTTTGATTCAGGGGGTTCAGACAGATTCGGCCTCTATGCCATGATAAAAGGGACGGAAGTGCATCACTTGCAGAAAACCTCCTATTTTGGGGCCGTGCCTAAGAGGCACGCCCGTGCCTCTTCCACAGGGGCGTGTTCACTCTGGGGCGTGCCTATGAGGCACGCCCGTGCCTCTCAAACAGGGGGGTGCTTACCCCAGGCCGTGCCTAAGAGACACGGCCGTGCCTATTTCCAGAAGCGTGTCTTGCCCAGGCCGTGCCTAAGAGACACGGCCGTGCCTATTTCCAGAAGCTGTCTTGCCCAGGGTGCCTATAGACACGGCCGTGCCTCTCAAACAGGGGGGTGCCTACCCCAGGCCGTGCCTATGAGGCACGGCCGTGTCGCGGAGCAGGTTTTGGGGTATAAAAGCTGATTTTTTGTGGAGAAAAGCTTCTCTCCTCGGGATTCGCCCTAGCCGCCACCTACCTCCATTTCTTCATCACCATCTCCATTCATTGCCCCGGAAAGAAGGCGAGGAGATTTCCTTTCTTCAATCCGACCACCTTCCATCCATCAAGGAGCAAGAGGACCTTCTTCTCCTTCACGTCATCTCATCCATCCACATCCTCTCCGGATTGCTTCGAAGTTGGAGATTCCTTCCTTCGGCGCATCATTCGTGGAGTCCGCTTCGCTTCGCATCCACCTTCGGCGAGAACCTTAGGGAGAATCATTAGCTTTACTTTTCTTCCATTTCTGAGCATAGATTAGACTTTTGGCATACCAAGTGTTTGTTTAAATTCCCCTTACAGTTTTGAATGTTGTTTGTCCTTAGATTTCTCTTGCTTGTTTCTTTGTTCATGCACTTATTTACTTGTTGCACTCTTTACTTTATTAATGCAATTTGTTCTTGATACTTAGTGTTCTTTCCATTGTTTAGAATTAGAACTTAAGACAACAACCCCCCCATCCAATCCAAAAAGAGAAAAAAAAAATCCAAATCCCCAATTGTAATAACCACTAGAATTACCACACACCGTCTACAATCGTTGGGAGACGACTCGAGTTGCCCTATACTACTTTAGTTAGGGGATTCGGTATTAATTAAATTGACGTGCTCATTTAGACGACAATCTGAGGGAGTCTGTTCCTTTCCTTTCTTTTTCTTATTTTTCTATATCTTTTTGTTCATTTGCTTGCTTTGCTTTCTATTGCTTTTTTTTTCACTTTGTTTAGTCTATACTTTGCTTGGTTTTGTTTGCATCTCCTTGTATGTTCTTTTATAATGCTTTGAGAATTGTAAAATCTTTTTAAGTTTGACCATTAAGTTTTTAGATCGTTTAACATGATTGATTTTTTACTTGCATGCTGTCATTAGTGTTGGGATACAATCAAAGTCCCACATTGAAAATACATGAAAAAGATCATGTAAGATAGAAGATATCTCCATTGGTATGAGACCTTTTGGGTTGAGCCTAAGAACAAAACCATGAGGGCTTAGGCCTAAAATGAACAATATCATATCATTGTAGAGATATTTTTATTCCATCGTTACTAACAATTGGTATCAGAGTCATGGTCTATGTAGAGCCATGTGGGATCCTCAGAAAAACAATTAGTGTGGTGGTGGATTTTACCTTGATTGATTAAGTTTAATAGTCATATTTACCTAGTGAGGATCTTAGTTATGCTTATTCTTTATCCTCTTGTGTGTGAATTGCACTCAAGACAATTGATACTCTAGAACTTGCTTTGCTTCTTTTTGACACTACATTATCATATGCATGCATGAATGTGATGAAGACCCTCTCATTTGTTCACTTTATGATTTCCCTTCTTGTTCAGTACTAGGTGAATAATTCCCTTAGCACCTTCTTTGTTCATTATTTTTTTATTGTTATACCTTTATTTATTTATCCCTTTCCCTATCTTTGAGAGTTTTGATTGATGGCATGATGAGTTATATTGTCTGAGATGGATATATTTTAAGTGTGTGTGTGGGGTGGGGCGCGGGGGGGGGGGGGGGGGGGGGGGGGGGAGATTGGAGCTAGGTGTGAAAGAAATAATGGAATAGAAGTTGTCCATAGATTGAAACACGGGTAGGTCATGTTAAGTAACACGGGTAGGCCGTGTTAAGTAACACGGGCAGGCCGTGTTAAGTAACACGGGCAGGCCGTGTTATGTAACACGGGCAGGCGATGTTACATAACATGGGCAAGGGATGTTCTATAACACGGGCAAGCAATGTTATATAACACGGGCAGGCCGTGTTACGTAACACGGGTAGGCTATGTTAAGTAACACGGGCAGGTCATGTTAAGTAACACGGTCATGCTCAATTCTATAAGCCTCATGAAAAAAAAAATTTGAACCATGGCCTTGCCATTTTGAGTACCATGGTCGTGGTAGATTCTACTAATAAAAAAAGAGAAAAATAAAATAAAAGAAGAAGAAAAGAAATCTTTCTTATTTGGGTGAAAGGGAGTTGGGCGGTAGAATATTTGGGTAAGACTTTTGTGCATGTTATGTGATTGTATTCATGTTCATTATTCCATTACTCTCATGTTCTCTTTGGCTTCACTTTTTTTTTTACCTATGCTTCTTGTTCTTTCGAATTCTTTTTGGCCGCACTACAACTCTATTAGGCCCTTCAGATTTATGCAAGTATATGTTTACAATTATGGAGAAGTAGAAAATAAGCAAGCATTTGGTAGTGCAATTGTTATGAGTAGCTTTGAGCAGAAACTCCACCATCATGAATGCTTATAAAAGCAAGAGCAAAAATATTTACCTTGTGATGCTCTATCATTCTTATTTTATTCAGAATTGATTGAAATTGTTATGCTTGTTGACTTGGGTAAGAATGGGATTCATGAATATCTTGATGTCCTAAGTAATTACCATTTACTGTCTTTTTAGTATTGATAGGCGATTGATAGGGAGATGAGTTTTGGTTATTTCCTAATTTTGTTTGTTTTCCCAAGACGTGAAAAGAATAAAGTGTAGGGGTGTAATAATAACCATTTTGACACATTATTTTGTCTCTTATATTCGTTGTTTTAATCCTCACATATGCTTAAATAATGATTCATATTGTATTTTATGTGCAAGAGTTAATTTAGAGATTCATTTCAATTTCTCTACATTTATGCCATTATTTCTTAAAATATGAATGTGATTTTGTAGGGAATCAAAAGAGGAGCTCAAGGCACATTACAATAGGGAACACGACCTAGACGAGTCCCCTGACACTACTTGGCCGTGTCCCTTGACACGGCCAGGCAGTGTCCCCTGACATGGCCTTGTCGTGTTCCACTCTGCTTGGTCCTAAAGATTGATTGGAAGCCACCATAGAGTCCACCACGATCGTGGAGTGGACTAGGTTCACTTCGATTCATTGGGACCTATAAAAGAAAATTCCATATCTAGGGCTCGGGGAGTCATCTTCTTCCTCCTCCTTCTCCATCATCCTCCATCCAAGCCCTTATCTCGATTAGGCGAGATGATTCCATCTCCATCTCTAACGGTCAACTTCATCCATCTCCACCCTAGTTGGGAATGTTTCCTAGCGAGGGAATGCACAGCTTGAAGAGGAGAAGAAAGTGTTAAGGTCTTCCACCTTCTTAGATTCCGCAAGTCCATCTTTGACCAAGAAGTTAATGTGGAGATTTTCCGCCTCTTCTTGTTCGCATCAATCCTTGTTCCAGTTGGGAGAGGTACTCCCATCCTCATCGCATGAATTCATCATCGACAAGCCCTTTGCCTGGTTGGGTGAGGTGCTTCCATCTCCATTCTCAAGCTATAGGGTTCTGGACTTGCTACACATCATCCACCCTGATCGGAGAGAGAATTTCTCCACTTTAGTGCTTCGTATAGCTTAGATTCATTTACACTTGCAATGTGTTTAGTTAAATTCCCCTTACACTTTGTTTACTTTTGTTAATGCATTTCAATTCATTTAAATTCCTATAATGTTTTATTTTCCTTCATTGCTTTAATTCATTTGAATGTTAGTGATTTTTTGTTATTCATTCGAATGCAAGAAGGTTAGGTTAGATTAGGATGCTTTATTTTATGTTCATTTAATTCCTTGCAATCGTAGTTTAGCAAGGTTAGATTAGATTAGAATGTCTTTTGTTTATTAGTCTTAGCATCAAAAGTCAACAACAACCCTCATTTCAAGATAAAAAACCCAAACCCTACTTCCTATAAATTGATCCTAAGATTATAATCCACCACTACATTCCTTGATAGACAATATAAGTCATTTCCTATGCTATATTAGTGTCGAGGGATTCGATAATTATCTTTGAGACCATAATGTAAAAAAAAAATCTTATCAAAATGGCGTCGTTGTTGGGGAGTGTTAGTAGCGTTTAATAATCTTAGAATTGCTTTTTATTTTTTTCTCATTTTTTCTATTTTATTCTTCTATTCGGCGAAATTTTTAGTATTTCCATTTGCCCTTAAACTTTGCAAGTAGAAGAAACTAGTTTTGGGATCGTTTTGGTGCAATGCGTGTGTTTACACATTTCAGAAACATACACAGTGGAAATAAAATAATAATAATTAATAATAATTATTACAACACACGCATGCATAGTTAGGAACCAACAAGTACAAGACAAGGCAGAAATTTAAAATTTTTGTAGAATAATTATTCTACGCGTACCTAGCGTATGCCCCTAAGCAGGAAGGGCATCAATCTCACGGTCCTCGTCAGAGTCCCGCCTACTGGTGATCCACGCGTAGTGATCTTCAGGGCAGCTTCCAAAGCCTCAAGTCACGTCATAGTCTTCGGTACTAGCCGACGAGTAGTAACGACCAATACGAGAGAAAACCCTAATATCGGAAACAAGCAACAACACACATCACGATCGTTTCTGGAGCTTTTTGTCTATCATTGAAAATCAAATTCCGAACAATAAAGAAATAAGAAAAAGGGACCGAAATAGTTTTCGGAGAATAGAAAACACCATAGACACATGGGGAAACCCTAATAGCTACCCGCGATCTCAAAAATCGCAACTCCTTCATCCAACGAAGAACTATGTGGAAGCTCCTCCGGCGAACGATTCGGCGGTAGCAACAGGGTTGAACGAGGAGTCCAAAGGTGGCAACACCTCAACCCTCGGCTAAACCCCAATCTGGCGATAGTAAGGGGTGGTCCGGTGGTGGCGCCGACAATGGGGAACTCAGCAGTGGCGGCGACAATGGGGAATTTGGCAGTGGCGGTTGCAATGGGGAATTAGCGCCAATAGGAGAGGAAGGGAAGAGAGGGCTACCAATTCTCGGCTTCTTCTACGACGGAGGACTTCTCTAGTGGTCAGCAGAGGGCACTCAAACTCCAACAAACTCGGCGGTGGCGATGAACAGAGGAAGGAAGTAGAGAGCCTTTTACGGTTTTGTTGCTTCTCTTCTTTTGATGTCATGCCTTAGCCCTCCGCCCTCCACCCTTCGCCCCTTCTTATACTCACGACCAGCATGAAGAAAGCGGCGGCTGAGCCAGAACCGTGATCAACTCATCCGCCCATTCCGTCAGACGTGGGCACCGCGCGAGAAGAAGAACTTGCGTACAAAGAAATCACAGGTGTGGGCCAGGCCGGGAGAAGGAAAAATCAGGTTTTAGGGTTGAACTAGGTCTGGACTGAACCAGATCGGATCATGGTTGCTGTAGCAGATCAATTTAATTTTGGTTCGCTTAGTTCAATGATCAAACGACCTCGATTTGACCCAAATTAGTTTTGTTCGATTTGTCTTCACAAGATAAATCTTCTCAACCCTTTTATTTTGCCAAAATAATTTTCATTATAAACCAAACTAAGTTAGTTAAATTTGATTCAACATCGAATTACTTGATTCAATAACCATGCCTTCTCTGATTTGAACCAAACTAATTTTTCTTGTTGTTTGGTCCAACCAAACTAACATTCTCTCGATTTGAGAATCAAAATTTTAAACTCATTTTAAGTCCTTCAAAAAGCTTCTAGTGCATGTGACCTAATAGGTTCCTGATTATATTGGTCATCCATAATTAATCATTAATTGCGGAACGATCATGAGTGACACTTAGTAATACACCATGATCCCCAATTGATCGAAAAATCAACGATTGATTTTAGAATAATTTCTAAACCTTTCAGCATCTTTAATAAACGTGTCTCGTTTCTTTCACCGTCTTATACCCGCTTAATTTAGGACATGGTTTATATATGTCAGTCTCCACTAGGCTAACTATGTCACACTTAACCCAAGCTGATTGCCTGTCCTATGGATTTAAATTACTTATACATGTGTCCAAGAGTGTCATACTCTTGATATGTGATGTTTTAGCCAAAGACTTCCAGTAACAATCCTAACAAGCGGTTGTAGGGTATATGTCTCTTTTTACAAAGAGCGGTAAATCCTCTGTGGGCTATTCAAACACCTTCGGGCACTTCGACTTATATCCAATCATCCTAGGCCCACACTTCATCGGAGATGTCTGCTTAAGATGTCAAAATATAAGCCTCCATGACCAAGGTGACTTGAATACTGCAAGCCCAAGGAAACTCACACTTAAGTTGCATTGAGATCTTCATTGACATATGTATAAGAACCATATGAAGTTTCAAGGTAGGTCACTCCAATGAACTGATTATCTTTAACCAGCATCCATGTTTAACTCTCAACATCCAATGTCTCCAGCTAGTGAGAACAACTACTTGTCAAACTAAGGAGTTTAAACTTGTTAGTCTTAACTGAATCGACGACGTCTGCATTTATCAATTCATCGACTAGGGATAATTATAATACATTCATAATTACACATGTAGAGATACTCATAAGTTGTGATCCAATCACAAATTCTCTCATACTATGAATTGTATTACGTATATTCAGTAAATAAGTTTAAGATCTAATCAAACATAAGAAAATACGAACTTAAATAGTAAATTTATTTATTATTAAATAAATTAATAATATAATCATAATGCGATTGCCTTAGGACACCTTTCAAACATAACATACTCTCACTTGGCCTAAAGCCAATCGCAATGAGATCTAATTATATACGCCTCTATGTGTTCCTCAAATTTACTTTGAGGTAGAGATTTTGTTAAAGGACCTATAAAGTTCCTTTCGGTGGAAATTTTCTCGACTTGTATTTCTCTTCTATTAACAACTTCTCTGATCAAATGATAATGCTATAGGACATGTTTATATCGATGATGAGACCTAGGTTCCTTTGCTTGTGCAATTGTTCCATTGTTGTCACAGTAAACAGGTAATGCTTTAATAATGGTTGGAACCATTCTAAGCTCTATGATAAACTTTCTGATCCAAACTGCTTCCTTTGCTACTTCACAAGCTGCAATGTATTCTGCCTCTATGGTAGAATCGACAACAGTATTTTGTTTGAAACTCTTCCAACTTATTACACCACCATTTAATTTGAATATGTACCCACACTGTGACTTGGAATCATTCTTGTCTGCCTGAAAGTTGGCATCAGTATACCTATGTGTAACCATATCATTGTCTCTATATACCAAGAACAAATCCTTAGTTCTTCGTAAGTACTTAAGGATTGCCTTGACTGCCGCCCAATGATCCATTCCTGGATCTGACTAGTATCTGCTCCTGACACTCAAATCAAATGATACGTCAGACCTACTACATATCATAGCATACATGATAGATCCTATGCCGAAGCATAGGGAATCTTATTCATGTAGACCCTTTCATCTTCTGTCCATGGACATATAGACTTTGAAAGGTGAACCCCATGCATGATGGGAATGTAACCTTTCTTCGATTCAAGCATGCTAAATCGTTTTAGCACCTTGTCTATATATATAGACTACGAAAGATCAAACAACCTTTTCAATCTATCTCTATAGATCTTAATTACAAGGATATAGGTCACTTCTCCCATGTTTTCATGGAGAACCTTTTGGATAACCATAATTTAACTGATTGTTGAACAAGAACATCATTTCCTATTAGTAATATGTCATCGACATATAACACAAGGAATATGATCGCACTCCCACTGACCTTCTTGTATACACAGGGTTCGTCGGGATTTTATCAGAAATCAAACTCTTTGATTACCTCATCAAATTGAATATTCCAACTCTTAGATGCTTGCTTCAATCCATAAATGGATCATTGAAGCTTGCATATTTTATTTTTATCGACGGATATGAAACCTTCGGGTTGTATCATATATACATCCTTAGACATATTTCCATTAAGGAAGGCTGTTTTAACGTCCATCTGCCATACCTCACAGTCATAATGAGTAGTTATGGCAAGGAATATCTGAATGGATTTAAACATAGCGACTGGTGAAAAGGTCTCATCATAGTCAATTCCTTGCTTCTGATGATATCCTTTTACCACTAATCTAGCTTTATAAATAATCACGTTACCATCCATGTCAGTTTTCTTCTTGAATATCCATTTGCACCCAATGGGCTTAATGCCCTCAAGTGGGTCCACCAAATTCTAAACTTAGTTTTCATACATGGAATTCATTTTCGACTTCATGACTATTAACCACTTATCCTTTTCTGAACTTTTTAGAACTTCTTCTTAATCAGTAGGTTCTTCATCCTCAATGAGCAACATGCCTTTCGATTCACTTACAAGAAATTATATCTCTCTGAAATATTACGTGTCGTACTAGATCTTCGAAGAGGTTGTGTTTCTAAAGGTTTATTTGATGTCTCATCACTATGAGTAATCAGTTATGGTTCTTGACTAGGTGTCTCATCAATATCTATTTGAGTCATCTAGACTTTACTAAGTTTGATTCTACTCCCACTATTTTCCTGCAAGAGAAACTTTTTCTCTAGGAACACAACATGCCTCGAAACAAATACCTTTCATTCTATGGGATTATAGAATTGGTAACCCCTAATTTCCTTAGAGTATCCAATAAATAGACATTTGTCAGACTTAGCTTCCAGCTTATTTGACATCGTCCGCTTCACGTAAGTAGGACATGATGGCGCCTGAAATTCCGCTCCGTTCAATTCTTGCCAGATAAAAATTTTTCGGAGACGAAATCTTTTCAAGCAGCCCTCATATTCGATCAACAATGTGCTTGATCGATGCATAAGATCATTGGGCTCTTATGTTGGTATTCAGGATCCATATATATAAAGGAAACTATTTACGCAGCAGAAAATAAATTGTACCTTTCTTCTTGAGAGTGTGTAGGAGAAGTTCTTTACCCGAAGACCTCTTAATCTTCTGTTGTATTCCTCTCCTCTTCTTGGACGTTGTGTGGGCAACGATCTTCCAAGATAAACCACCAAGCCTTTTCTTCCTTTCTTTTGTTATCTTCCTTCTTCTCTTCTTCTTGTTGCCGATTTTTGCCAAGGAGGAAGATCCACTACCGGCCCTAGCAAGAGGGAGGAGAGTCCTTCTTTTCACTGCCGGCCCTAGCACCAAAGGGGGGAGAATCCTTCCTTCACCACCGGCCCTAGCACCACCAAGAGAGGAGGAGCCGACCCTAGAACAAGAGGAAGAGGTAGAGAAGGGTGGGTGTCGGTCCTAGCCAAGGGAAGAGGATGATTCTAGAGAGATGCCGCCGGCCCTAAGAAGCAACCAAATAGAATTTGTGTGTTCTTTCCCTCTCCTAATCCTTCCCTTTTATAGCTATACCATCTTAGAAAATTTAGAAAGAATCTAACAAATTTTTCTTATCCAGATTTAGTTAGAAAAAAATCTAATAAAATCTCTTGATAAGATTTTGTTAGTTTCTTAATAAATTTTCTTAACTAAATTTTGTTATTATCTTAACAAAATCTCTTAATTAAATTTTGTTAATTTCTTAACAAAATTTCTTAATTAAGTTTTGTTATTTTCTTAACAAAATTTTTATAAAAAAATCAAAATTTTTATAAAAAATCATATCAAAATTTTCTTTACAGAATTTCAATAACGGAAATTCTTAACAGAATTTCATAACGAAAATTCTTAACATAATTTTTCAGAAATTTTCAAAAAATTCTTAACAGAATTTTTCTTAACAAAATTTTCTAACTGAAATTCTTACAGAATTCTCTCAGGTGGATTCGAGGCTTTATCCAGAGGCTACAGCAGGGACCTAGAGGAGGAATTGATTTTGACCTCCTAATGGGCTTGGGCTTCCTGTGTTCTCCCTGAACACCCAACTCAAGTCCATCAATAATAACCCATACCACTAAAGGGTTATTATTGAACTACCACACCAATCCCATATTATAATATGAGCTCCTTCTTATCATGAGTGCATTAATCTCCCTGTGTTTAAGATATCGTATGTCCGTTAATTAATTAAATTACTGACAACTCAATTAATTAACTTCTAATTCCGAGAGTAGTACCACTCAACTTTATTATCATGCGGAACTAAGTCCACTTGCAGAGTTTACATGATAATTCTTATGAGCTCTTCAAGAGACATCATCAGCCTAAATATTAGGACACAATTTCCTTCTATAATCAACAACACACCATATACATAGCATTATCTCCCAACTCATCGGACCTTTTGATTTAACGAATAAATCTCACCCTTTGATGAATTAAAGAAATACTTACTAAGTATATGTGCTTGTTATTATATCGGGATTAAGAGCATGCACATCCATAATAACTGAGGTTTAGTTCGA
>NW_027429593.1:0-16575 GCF_044706935.1 Curcuma longa | reverse complement strand
AAAGTTGATGTAAATAAAATAGTGCAAAAAATCAAAAGGGCTCTTCTAATTTTTAAAATAGTCACAAAAAAGAAAAAACGCCCTTTAAAGTTACAACAACGCTCTAATATATTTTTCATCTCCAACGCTTAATAGCAGTATCTAAGGAATAGCTGTTATAATATGTTAAAATAAACTAATTCAACTTATCAAACATATTATACATAGAACATTTGTATATAATTTTTTTTTTATTAATTTAATCAAAATTATTTAAATTTAATCAAAATCACTTCACAAAATTATCATAAAATTATTATAGCACTATTTAATAGCTACTGCAATAATATAATCGTCATTTAGCAATCATTAAAATATTACCATAAATTTATTGTGACAACTATTTAATATAGTAACATTGTAATAATTAGTTAGTGATTACTAAATGACGGCTATGCTATTGTAACAACTAAATAATTAATATAATAATTTTTAATCATGTTATATAATTTTAATTAAATTAGTAAAAAAATTGATATAAAAATGTTCTACGTATAGTATAGGCGAACGGATTAATTTATCCGGAGAGAAAATATATATATTAAACTAAAAATATTTTTAAGAGATATTTGTTTTCTAAAAAGACATATAAGATAGATGCAGAAGGATTCAAAAAATTTTATTATTAATTTTAATAATTTTTATTTTAGTAATTTTTGGAGTTTTTGATAGTTAGAATGATTTTGAAAAGTTTCATGTTTTATATTTTAGGATTTTAAGTCTGTTTAGGATTTTTAAGATTTTGAGTCTGTTAAAAAATTTTGTTAAGATTTTATATTTGAAATTTGTTTAGGATTTTTAGTAATTCGAATTTGTTTAAGATTTTTAGAATTTCAAAAAAAATTTTATTAGAAATTTTTCTTAGGATTTAAGTCTATATAAATATCTTATAAGTTGATGTTTAGAGACAAGAAATTTGATTAATTAAATAAATTTTTTTTGACAAAAACTCTAGAAGCGACGCAGTCACAGATTTCTACTCATTTTTTCAATTTCTCGAACTTGTTCTCTCCATAACTCTCCTCTAATCTTTCGCCTTCAGAATAATCACTATTTTGTCCGGCATCAGTTGGTATCAGAGCATTGCCCGCAGGATAATCGCTATCTCGTCCGACGTCAGTTGGTATCAGAGTGTATCAAATTCGATGGAAGGTCGTGGTGGTCGTGGCAATCGCGGTCGCAATAATCAAGTTCCAATGGAGGAAGCCCTTATACCGTTCATGATGTGACGATTGAGGATTTACGAAGGCAAGTCACAAAACTAACCCATCGTTTGGCGACGCGGGATTTTGAAGATCGAAGGAGCTATGACCGTGATGTCGCATCCACCTTCGACAACTCTTACCACTACCACGATAGGGTCTCGGAGCGTCAAAATCTAAAGGAACGGTATGTAGACTTTGGTTTTTGAATTGATCTACCTAAATTTTCAGAAACCTTACAAGCAGAAGGATTCGTTGATTGGCTCAACAAAATAAAAAGAATTTTTTATTATAATGAGGTGCCCGATCGGATGAAAGTAAAGTTGGTTACTTTTCGATTCAAGACACCCTTGTAATAAATAATTATTTCTATTTTTTGTTGAGCCGATCAATGAATCCTTCTACTTGTAAGGTTCCTGAAAACTCAGGTAAATCAATTAGAAAATTGAAGTCTACATACTGTTCCTCTAGATTTTGACGCTTCGAGACCTTATCGTGGTGGTGGTAAGGGTTGTCGAAGGTAGATGCGAAATCACGATCATAGCTCCTTCGATCTTCAAAATCCCGCGTCGCTAAACGCTGGGTTAGTTCTGTGACTTGCCTCCGTAAATTCTCAATCGTCACATTTGAACGGTACGATCACGGTATTGGGCTTCCTCCATTGGAACTTGATTATTGCGATCATGACCGCCACGACCATAATGACCTTCCATCGGATCTGATGCGCTCTGATACCAACTGATGTCGGGCAGGATAGCGATTATCCTGTAGGCAATTAATGCTCTGATACCAACTAACGTCAAATAGAACAATGATTATTCAGAAGGCGGAAGATTATAAGAGAGTTATGAAGAAAACAAGTTCGAGAAATTGAAAAAAAAAATAGAAAGCCGTGAATGCGCCACTTCTAGAGTTTTGTCCAAAAAAAGAAAAATTTTATTTAATTAATCAAACCTCTTGTCCCTAAACATTAACTCATAATACGTTTATATAGACCTAAACCCTAATAAAAATTCTTAATAAAAAGAAAAAAAATTTAACAGACTCGAAATATTAAAAATTCTAAATGAATTTCAAATATAAAATTCTAAAAAAAAAATTTAACTGGCTCAAAATCCTAAAAATTTTAAACAAACTTTAAATATAAAATTTTAAAAAAAAATTCTTAATAGACTTGAAATCTTAAGAATCCTAAACCAAATTAAAATCCTAAAATATAAAAAATAAATTTTTTAAAAACTACTCTAAATACTAAAAATTTAAAAAAATATTAAAAATAAAAATTATCAAAATTAATAACACATGACATTTTTATACCACCAAAAATATTTTAAAAATGAAAAAAATAAACAAATTAAAAAATTAGATCTACATCACACCCATGAAGAAAAAGAAAGTATTTTTGATCTAATTGAACTTAAAAATACTTTATTTTAATACATTGTAACAATCAGTGTAACTCCCCAGTATCTAATACTAAAATATGAATATTTTCAATATAAGAAACGCAACCTTTGATTTTTTTTTTTTAATAAAACATGTATTTTTATTGATAGGACTCTCTATGAAACACCTTGTTCAACAAATTAATGCAATTTTGCAAAGGCATTAGCTCAAAATATTTCTTCAATTTTCATACCCAGAAAAGTTTCCTTCAGTGACATTACAGATGCCATTTTAAGGCATCTCCCCCAAAAAAATTACTACACTAAATACACAGAAACAACCTAAGGCAACACTAAATATGAGTTCTACTTCTACTAAAGGCAACATTTTGTATCCCTACAAATTGCTTCAACCATATTACAGATTGAACTCCCAGTAGTTGAAACATATTGCAAACTTCAACCATGTTGCAGTCGTCGCTACATGACGGAACGCTTCATAGTGCCTTTTTTGCCTGAGCTTAGCTTTTCAGCGACACTCGGAAGCACATCTACTGACCCAATAGCTTCATCACTCTGTCCACCTTCAATCTTCCTGTGTTGCTGCAAGATCCATTGCTCATATCTTTTCATACCTTCTTTTGCTCTAGCAATACTGCATGGTACACAATACCACTCGCCTTTGGGTACCATGGTTCGAGGTGGTTTCATGCAGTAGGTGTGGTAGGCCTCGTCGCAACCATCACATAAAACAATCTTTTTGTCGTCCTGATCACATAGACAAGCCCTGCAAAGGCAAGATGGGCAATACCAGCACTGCTTGTTCAGTTGTTGAGCACTGGCTATCTGACTAGTTTTTAGGCATCTAACGTGGTAGAACTTGTAGGGGCACTGAATGTGACCACATATTAAGAATTTAGCGTCGTCCTCCTCGCATTCACCACATACCTTGCACAAAGATGACTTTGCAGTCCTTGACAATTCAGGTGGCTCTTCAGACTTCATATTAGAGACGGAACTCTCCCCGCAATCAGTGACCAGAATGGCCCCACTACCATGCTCATCAGCATCCTCTTGTGTTTCAGAAACTTCAAGCCTGTCGCAAACCACACAGTTTTTGTGCAAATTGTCTTTCTTGCTGTCAGAAGATGCTGGATCAGGGGAGTCCTTGCCGTTCGAACTACATGCATTGCAGTACCAGCTCCGAGTTGGAATCTCACTAAGCACAGGTTTGATACAGGAGAAATGGTACATTGCCTCGCATCCATCGCAAATGAGGCTGCGCTGACCATTTGCTTCAGTGCCACACTGCTTACAAGTGCAAACTTTGTACAGATCAGCAGCCTCTTTTTCATGGGGTTTTATGGAACAATCTGATCTGCTATATTTAGACTGTACTGTAGGATCTGCGCTCAGAGAATGCTTCATACCACCATCGAGTTGGCCAGCCACCTGCAATAAAATTACCAAGATGAAAAGCTATACTACAAAATAATTACAGCGAGAACCATCATGACACAGATTAGGATCGTGTTTTCAGTTTGATGATAAACTAGATATATTGAAACTACTTGCCACTCGCCAAGGCTCACATGCTACAATAACCGAGTCTGCAACAACCTGATGCAGCTTCAACGACTTGAGAGCCATGGAGATTTAAAAAAAAAAAAACTCATTATAAGGATGTTTACCTGCTTCTTGCAGGAATCTCTTGAGATACTTGAAAGATTGCTTGATATGATAAGCATCTTTTGAGCCATTTTTTGGAACTTTTCCCATATCTGAAAAATGTAAATATCACTTCACTCATTCACATCAGGGAATCCTCAATCATACACAGCTTGGAGCAAAAGAGTCTAAACCAATATGGTAAGAACCAGAATGAATAAGTAGCAAAATTTATTATACGTAATTCCAAGAAAAACCAACAAACTTCAATAATAAAATGTAGTCCAAAACAAAGAAGGTTATATATATAGAAAATAGAAGATCCCTAGATGACTGAATCTTATAGCATGTTAGATTCTAAAATTCTTTGCTGAGATGATTTTCTCATATCAAACAATAAAACCATATTTTGTGAAGCAAAAAGGTAAGAATGGAATGAGATCATACAATTTAATGGGAAAGCAAACCAGGGTTCAGCCACTGACAGCAATTGGCCAACATTCAGATATGCCAAATCATTATCAGGACCATAAGGAAACCAACTAGTTTCAAGATACCTCATGCACACTGTATTAGAAAGTGACCCCAATGACTATCTAGGTGGTTCTGATAGGGGACTGCAGGGCGTATGCAATATATGGTTTCCTCTAAATCAGGTATTTTAAAAGATGCTTGAGGCAGGCAGCTTAGAAGGGTTAGACTTGTGTTTTGGCGGATACAAAAAACTGATTCAGTTTACTAAAACCATTTTTAGATAACAAAAACCTAACTTGGTGAGTTTCTCATTCCATTCACACGACCACTGCCTCCTCGCTTGCTTCCATCAACCAAACTCATGGAAACATCAATGCCTATCAGCAGAAATAACAGCTTCAGCGCCTTTTTCCTCTTTTTTTTTTTTTTTTTTTGCTTCTCCTATGAAGGTATCCTCTTCATCTTCTTTTTTTGGTTTATTTCTCCTATTTTAACGGTCTTTAACTTGTTGATGTGAATCCTTTGGCCAATTTTGGATTGAATCCAATAAGCCTTTTTATTTGTTTAATGTTTATTATATATTCAATTAGAATACAGCAACAGCATCCCCACAAGATTCTTCATTTGCCTACTTGTTTACTTGTGGACTTATTTTGATTGATTAATATCCTTTGTTGGATGTATGTTGGTGGGCCAACCACCTACCGCCCTAAACTGCCTTTTAAAGTGCAAAAGTAAAATACTTGTTGAATACCAATTACCAACCAATCACACACATGATATTTACACCAGTTCAGTAACCTAATATGCTGCTGTTCATTATGGTACTTGATGGAAATACATAAAAGATCATATCCATCACGTGTTGAAGGAAACTCAATAGAAAAGAGAAACATAAGTATAGCATAAACAAAAAAGGTGATGCATAGCTAAAAAAGCTCAACAACTTTGATACAAGTAACAGCTTAAGGTAATCAGGGAACCAAATATGAGGTCTCAATGCTGGTAACAATCAGAACTACAACACAAAACCACCATAGATAACCGACATGGCATCAAAAACAATATTAGAATCAGTAAAAATTTGAAATATAATTACCTGCTGGATATCTTGGTTTAAGAACTCTGGTGCCTGTTCATAATCCCCATTTTTTAATTTTGTATCGATCAAGCTAAAGTCCAAACAATTCTTAGACTCGCCCTCTTCAAATTCCCGAATAAAATCACATAATAAGGCAAACTTTTCTGAGATCAAAATGTCAAGGAGAGCTCTTTCACACTTCTGAGTGTTAGTATCTTCACCACAGTAGCTGGCAATCGATTCATAAAGTGCATCTTTTGATTGGGCAGTTTCTTGTCCTTTATCAGTCACAGCACAAATTGAGTTCTGTTGCTGAATTTTCATTTCAGAACCCACAGAAGATCTATCCTGGAATTCATGACAGTTTGCAAATTCTGTTACTTTCTTATTTGAAATTTTCTTGCATATGTCAGCAAACAAAGAGGAATTTCTGACTACCTTTAGCTGTTTATTATCCTCGACAAGATCAACCATCCACTTTTCAGAAAGTTGAGAATGATTTAATGCCAGTGCATCATTGAAAACGTTCCACATGCCATGGCCAGGTTTTATATACGGCAACCTGAACTGTTGTTCCACAATATATTTCCAGTGACTGATTATTCTATTACTAGAATGTGAAACAGTCTTATCAGGATCCTCCATGTCCTATTTCAAACAAAGATCATGAAACTAAGAACAAAAATGTATAAACATGAAATGTGCAAACACTGTGAATGCTTAAAATAATATGCACATGTTCCAGTAATAGTAGAACTTCAAACTTTATTATGTAAAAATGTCTTTTAGAGAAATTCATATAGACGTTGTGCTATTTCAAGTAACTTAAACAGGTAAAGGCCAATCATGTCATTTCTTTTGTGTTTGTACCAGCAACATTTTGGCAGGACAACATTTTGGCAGGAACCAAAATGTCAATGTAGAAATGTTGCTTTGGTACTATGCTGGGATTAAATATATGTAATGAGGGTTCAAGATATTATTATTTTTTGGCAATCTTATGGTTAACAAAATACTTGTTGTTATGGTGTCAATGGACTCACAACACAAACCCACCTCATTGTCTGCATCCAGCCAACACTTTTACTCCTTGAATGTCATCTCTCTGATTTTCTGCACCTCAATTGTCAGAACTTCATATGATACTTTCTTTAAACACTTCATATCGTTCTCAATATCAATAGAAATATCAGGTAGAAAGAACTATAAAAAAAATATTGTTGAAAACAAAGAAAAATAAGGGTCAAGATTACATCTTCATTATCAACTTCCCACTTCTTCCATCCAACAGTGGGATCACCCATAGTTACAATCCTCAGAAGCAGCAATCTTCTCTACTGATATAAAACAATGCATTTGTTTGGAGTATTGAACCACCACAAAGGAACTATTTATTCATTCTAAAGTATAAGTCCAAGGATTATTGTTTACATTTAACCACTTTAATAATCCAAGGACTGCTATTTATTCAGTCTCAGTGAACACATATGACAGACAGTGGCACACTATGAAAATAAATGGATAGCATTGTTTATGTAAATGCTGATAAAAAAATATGAAATAACAAAAATATGCATGAACACTATCAAATAACAAAAATAGAAATACCTTAGTCTCACTGATAGCAGGTAGTTGTGAAGCTATGTTCGATTGCTTAGTGCTTGTGCACCTTTGAGTAGTAATTCTAGTTGAAGTACACTTAACGTGTCTATCTGGACTTGCCAGCTTCATCTCCAAATTGTTTTCTGAACAACCATTATTAGCAAAATCATTATTATGGAGACTATCCAATTCCATTCTCTTTGAAGCAGACTGCCTAGTCAATCTCATGTGTATGAGGTTTTGCTTCTCCAGTAGATGGTTCAGCATCAACTTAGCAATATCTTCTGGAACATTTGGGCACTTTTTAACGCGATAAGACCCAGCAATATGCCTCTTCAGTTTAGATACTCCACCACTATATTTGATTAATCCACACCATTTGCACCTCCAGTGCGATTCATTGCCGTCAATTATCTCACCATGGTCCCACCCGATGTCCCTAGTTCTCTCAGATGGTGTGTCTAACAACTACAAATCCACGTTATCAACAGATCATTTCCATGAACAGCAGAAACTATGAACATTATTTTTAAAAAAAAAAACGTTTTTTTTTAAAAACAAATTATGAAAGAAAAAAACAACAATTATATAGATTTGATTTTATAACAACTTGGGTAGACAGGCATTTCAGTCAATTATAAAGAACATTAGATTATTCGACATGTAGTTCACAGACCAATTATAGAGAACAAAAAACAAATTAGTCAATTTTCTACTAATGGTTCCCACTGGCTATGGTTTCATATGGCAGTTTTAACCCTTTTCCATAACCCTAGCGCTTCATGCTTCTGTTAATATACTACAGCACATCATATAGAGCATTCAACTTATGAGCGAATCCTACCAACTCAACAATGAAAGCATTTGCACAATGTAACACCATCGAACCCAGTAACAGCAAAGAAAAGTCGAGGCAAAGACCTCCATGGAGACCCAAAGTCCTACCTTTCCCAACCCCAGAACGAGTACAACTCACCTGAACCGAGTCAGCGTCGGGACTACCACGCTTCCGCCGCTTGTAAGTGATGAAGCTCCCCCAAGAAGATTCACCCTGCTTCACGAACCCCTTGCAGATACTGTCCTCGAAGGCCATGGCCGTTCCCGAAAGTCCCACTGCCTCAAAATCTAGGTTAGGTTCCGGAGAAGTTCATCACACCATGGAGAAGGTAGCAGAGAGGACATGGAGTGTGGACCAGAGAAGGAGGTGCAGGGAAAGGTAGGAAGCGAAGAGCAGGGGATGAATGGAGGAGTCGGCAAAGGAAAGGAAAGAAAAAACCCTAATTTTTGAATGCGGCGAGCGGGAGAAGGCACGAGTGCGACAGCGACAGCGACTCGCGTTTGGAGTCGATTCTTTAGTCCAATTTTTAGGATAGTTTTTATTTTTTGAAAAAAGAATTTGTCCCTTTTTTATTTTTTTTTTTTGCTCAAATAGTATATGCTTATATCTTATTTATAAATCGAGTAAATTTTACAAGAGGTTCTTTTTTCTACTAGGTAAAAAAAACATCTCTTTATTTTTTAAATCATCCAAGAAACTACTATCTTCATTTTTATCAAAATACCCTCTAATATATTTTTTTATACTTATTATCTCCCGTCTAAATTAAAAGACTTTAGGTACTCTGAAAGGAAAGGAGAAAGGAAGAAATTGAAGGTAAAAAATAATTCGTACAAAATTGTAAGAGAAAGAAAAGAGAAAAGAAAATATCGAGAAGGAGAAAAGAAGAAAAAACTGAAGGACCAACTCGAGACATTGCACCAACCTCGTGCTCGTGAGGATTTCCATCCTCTAAATAAACAAAGCATAAATCCTAATTTACGAACCAATCAAAAATATAATCAATATAGTTTAAATATAATAAAAACGCTTCAAATGATCAAAATAACCACAAATTACAACTATTAAGTGGTTGCTCCAAAAATATATTGGTTCAATAAATAACTTCTATAATAATTTTTTAAAAATAATTTTAATAAAATTTAAATATTTTTATTAAGTTAATGGAAAAAACTAATATAAAAATGTTTAATGTACCTGAAAAAAAGTGAAATAAAGATATTTTCAGGATAAAAAGGGGGGAAATATGCGACGTTCTTTTATTTTTTATTTTTTATTTAAAAAGTGACCATATTTTGACAATTTTGATAATTAGGGCACCTTTTTTTTACCTATATAAAAAATACATTATATCTTATTTTTATGTTAAAACTATCCTTATTCTAAGTTCTAGTAAAAGATAAAATTTGTCATTCTAGTGGTCTCACATGTCGACCTCGCAACCATATATAAGGAGGTAAATCCAGAAGTTACAGTTGACCACTGTAGGAAGATATATTTTTGACTTTGTCGAGATTCAATCTTTATTCATTATATCAATATTTGTTCTATAGTATAGTAACCAATTCAATCTTGTCTCGTTCTAACACTATTGCAAATAGTATGGCTAAAATTATGCTATAATTTGAAACAAAATCATTTTAAATTAATTAAAAATATTTTTTCCTGAAGCATTGTTATGTATCACAAAATGTTTACTTAGTTAAATTATATCAATTAGGTCAAAATCATTTACGTTACAGTATGTTTATCGAAAGTATTAAAAATTTCATAACAAGAACAATACTAGAATAAAAATAGTTTGGAGATGAAAAAAATATGAGATTACCCTTTTACAACATCGTGCCTTGTTTTACCATAACAAAAAAAACTTGAATTTTACCCTAAATTATATTATTATACAACCATATAATTTATTTGATAGTTGGTATGGAATCGCCCGGACTAAAAAGATGACGGATTTTATTCTGCAAAAGGTGAAATTCGTCACCTTAGTGGTCTTACACGGTCGGCCCTATGATCATCTGTGAGAAGGTAAATCGAGAAACTGCAGTTAGTCATGACGCAGGAGGGTATTGCCTAGTTTCGTTAGGATTCGAATCTTTGTCCTCTTCTGTAAGTCTGCTGCGTCGTAAAAAAAAATTGATGAATTCTACCTTTTTTTTACATAAGAGTTCAATGTGTTAAATTGATGCATACGGTTCAAAATCAAAATTGATTTGGCCCGAAAACGGCCCGTCCGTTTTTATTTTGATCAATTTCTCCAAACATAAAGATTAAATATGATTTTAAACATTAAAAATGATTTCAAAATTAATAACATACAAAAAGACCTAATTCCCCTATTGCCTTCCGCATGGCTTCCACTCTCCTCCTCGTGATCTCCGTCCTCATCCTGCTCCTCCCCGCCTCCGCGGCCGCCCACCGTTCCCCTTCCCACCGACGAGCCTCTCACGTCCTCCCCGGCCCCAGAGCAGATTCCTCCAGTATTGTCTCCGCCTCCGGCGCCATCGAGCAGGCCTGCGCCGCCTCCCGCTTTCGGCACCTCTGCGTCTCCGCCCTCTCCTCTCCGCTCCCCTACCTACCCCCCAACCCCTCCGGCAGTGACCTATCCCTCGCCGCCCTATCCGCCTCCGCGCGCGCCCTTCAGGCCGCCCGCGCCGACGCCCGGGCCATTCTCAACGCCTCCGCAACCAACGTCAACCGCACCAACGCCGCCCGCAACTGCCTCGAATTCCTCTCCCTCGCCGACTACCGCCTCTCCACCGCCTCCGAGGCGCTTTCCGCTGGCGATCTCGCCGGCGCCCGCCTCTTCTCAGGCGCCGCCGAGCTCTACCAGTACGACTGCTGGTCGGCCTACAAGTACGTCAACGGCACGCAGCAGGTGGCCGACGCAATGGCGTCCCTCTACGCTCTCGCCAACCTCACCGGCAGCGCTGCCTCCATGATCGCCGCCCTGCAGCGCTACGGCAGCAACATGTCCCTGTGGGCCCCGCCGCAGACTGAGCGGGACGGGTACTGGCCGCCGGACGTCCCAATCTCCAAAGCTTCAGAGCGCCTTGCCGCCGCCGCCTCCTCCGAAGCATGGTCTCCAGACGCGACTGTCTGCGAGGAGGGTGGGGGGTGCCAGTTCACGACGGTGCAGGCGGCGGTGGACGCCGCGCCGGAGCGAGCCACACGGCGGCACGTGATCTACATAAAACAGGGGAAATACGCGGAGACGGTGCGGGTGCCGCTGGAGAAGCCAAATCTAGCATTTATCGGCGACGGTATGGGGAAAACGGTTATCACCGGCTCCCTGAACGCCAACGTCCCCGGCGTCTCCACGTACAACACCGCCACCGTCGGTGAGCTTCGTCGCATGCTCTGTTCATGTACCGCTCGTGAAGTGAAACGACAAAACGATCATGATTCTTATCTTTGACCTTTTCGTTTAATTTATTCCGTCGATCACGGGTTTTGTTTCATCAGATTCCACTTTGCTCTTGATTGGATGTGTTTGTTCCTCTGTTTTCTTGACAGGCGTCGCTGGTGACGGGTTCATGGCGCGGGATTTGACCTTCGAGAACACGGCGGGGCCGGATGCGCACCAGGCGGTGGCCTTCCGGTCCGACAGCGACCTCTCGGTCCTTGACTCCGTCGAGTTCCTCGGCCACCAGGACACGCTCTACGCGCACTCCCTCCGGCAGTTCTACAATCGCTGCCGCATCGCCGGCACCGTCGACTTCGTCTTCGGCAACTCCGCCGCCGTCTTCCGCGGCTGCCTCCTCCTGGTCCTCCCGCGCCAGCTCAACCCCGAGAAGGGCGAGTCCGACACCGTGACGGCCCACGGCCGGACCGACCCCGCCCAGCCCACCGGCTTCGTCTTCGACCGCTGCACTGTGACCGGCAGCGACGACTACCTCGCGCTCTTCCGGGCCAAGCCGGCGGTCCACAGAGTGTACCTCGGCCGGCCATGGAAGGAGTACTCGCGGACGGTGTTCCTGAACTGCCACCTGTCGGAGGTCGTGAGGCGGGAGGGGTGGTTGCCGTGGGACGGCGACTTCGCGCTGGCGACGCTGTACTACGGTGAGTTCGGGAACTCCGGCGAGGGGGCAAATGCGACCGGGAGAGTGGCCTGGAGCAGCCAGATTCCGGTGGAGCACTTGGGAGTTTACTCTGTGGAGAACTTTATACAGGGGAATCGATGGATACCTCCCTCTCTGCTATAAGACTCTTATTAAGACTACTGGAATTTGAGAAAAGACAATAACAAATCTAGTGAATTGAGTTTGATACAGTTGAGATCATCAGAGAATGGACTAACTGCCCGGGCGATCGAAGCAGAGCACCACCAGTAGGTCGGCTTTTCAGTCATCGGGTCGCTGGAGGTCGAACTACGAGGAACCTCGGGATGCCCGTTGAAAACACGTTCGGCTCTGGCGAAAATCTCAGGCGACGACGAACATGCTGGGAAATTTGCGCACATCGTGAAGAATCAAAAGGGAGGACAAAACGGACCCAGACGAAATCCCTTCAACGTTTAATTTAGATCTTGAATAATTTAGATCTTGAAAAAAAAAACCCAACTCCCTATTGAATTTTCGATCAAGTGTCCAGCCAATCAACCATATTCACTGTTCGCTCCTTTATCCAGTAGGATGTTGGGAGACTTGATGTCGCGGTGCATGATCACCAACGCCGTGTAGGAGTGCATGTACTCAATTCCCCTAACCGCTTCAAGCAACACAAGGAGTTGCATCATCCACATACGAGTTCAGCAGCGACGACAAACACTAATCAACATCATGTTATAGTAACACTTCAATTTTGATCAACGCTAATAATACTGTATTGTATTAACTACACTTCATAGCTCTTGTAATATAAACATTTCATCTCTTGTCAACACGGGTCAAAATATATCAACATCATGTTATAACAACTATGAATCATAGTTGCTACAACATTGATAGTTTATTTCTGATCAATACTAATCAACATGTGTTATAGCAATTACGAAATTATAATTAAGTAGTTGTAGCAATTATGATTTCATAATTACTATAATTGCGTAATAACTATAAGATCATAGTTGCTATAATTAATATAAGAATAACAACGATTAGCAATTGAATTAGCAATGCAATAATAATTTTATCACTATATTAGAAAATATGGTTTCTCAATGACAACTCAGGACAATTCAGTCAGTCGGATTATACCTTTTTTGACTAGACTAATTAGGAAGACTTATAATATGATGACACCTTTTAGCTACCATGCGGGCTAGTAAATTTGAAAAGGTGTTGAACTGTCAGTCAAAATCAAGATAGATTAGACCCGTTTTAAAGGATGATTAGGCTCCTAGGGGATTTAACCCTGGTCTAATCGGACCAGCTCAGGGCACACACCCCTAAGAAGCCAAGCCTACCTCACATTAATCACATGCATTAATCTCATCTCCATTTCGATCTCGGGTGTCGACCTCAACTTTCCATCTCGATCTTGAGTGCCGACCTTAGCATCATCTCGATTTCGGGCATCGCGCCGACCTTGGTTCCATCTCGGTCTCGGATGTTGACCTTAGCTCCACCTTAATCTCAAGGCCCGACCTCAGCTCCATTTCGGTCTCGAGCACTGACCTCAGCTTCATCTCGGTCTCGGACCTCGACCTCAACTCTATCTCACTCTCGGATGCCAACCTCAGCTCCACCTCAGTCTCAGGCCCTAACCTCAACTCCATCTCGGTATTGAATGCGGACCTCAACTCTATCTCGGTCTCAGATGCTGACCACAGCTTCATCTCGATCTAGATGTTGATCTTAGCTTTATCTTGGTCTCGGGCATCGACCTCAACTCCATCCCGATCTCGGATGCCAACCTCAACTCCACATCGATCTCAGGCCCCAATCTCAACTCCATTCGTCCTCAAGTGCCACCTCAGTTCCACCTTGGTCTCTCCTCATCCACTCCTAGTTTGAGCTGATATGATATCGCATATCTAGTAAGACTGTCTCTTTTAGAAAAAGGGGAAAATAATATCGCATATCTAGTAAGACGTGGGTTTATCTCAAAATAGACCAGAAACAATCACGTGTATCTAGGAACGAGCCTTAAACAGAGGCATACTGACACCTAGATTTGCTATGTGTCACGAGTAGGATTGCAAATTGATTTTAAATATCGAAAACCCACGATAAATACAAATAAATGAAGTATAGGGGCATCGAGTCATATTTTTCCAAGGACTAATATAAAATTGCTTAAGTTGAGCTTTCGTGTCGTTTCTTTTGGGGTTTTCTATAAAAATGGGAGTTTTAGTATTTTTGAAATGAAATGAAACTAAAAATGCATTGATTTAATGAAATGAACAAAATGAAAATGCATAAACCAGAGATGCTAACCCTAATTGCAGCAACTGAAACCCTATAAATCCAAAAATCTAACCTAATTGCAAACAAATCAACTTAAATTCTTTGAACCTAGATAGGCAAATGCTAAAACATAACCAACCTTCAATCCTAGCTAGAATCACTCCGATGCATTCAAATGCAATTGGCACGGAACAGTGCCCATGGCACGGAACAGTGTCAATGGAATCAGAAACCTCTTACCCGACTTCTAGCACAAATTGGAAATCAAGAACACTTCAAATAGCAAATTTAACTACAAAATCCAATGGTTCAAGCAAGTAATTCGAATTCACAATTATAAGGACTGATTAACGAAGTTTAGAACTGAAATTTCAGAAATGCAATGTGCAGATATGTTCAGTAATGAAAAGATTCATCCCAGCCTTCCCTTTCCCCTTGTTTCCTCCATTTGGCGTCAACAAATCGTTTAATCCAGTAATGTTGTCACGCCCCGGGAAGGCCGTCCGAAAAATTTCGACAGCATCTCCCCAGTAACTGTGACAATTCCCCTAGTACAAACATGCATACACAGCCACAGGCGGCTGGAAATAAGAATACACGTCCATGTATATCACAACTACACACACATATGCAAAATAAGGCCTACACGGCCGTAACCACTAACAAAAATTTCAATTGTCCATAATAAGCAAAATCAACGGAATGTCCACCACAAGTCAGACCAACGAAATAGAAACATCGTAAAACCGAACAATGAATGCAAGTCTAATCCAACACAGTTCATAACTGTTCACAACCATATGAATGCCAATGAACTCCGAATAAACCAACAATACCCAACGAGAAACCCCTGTAGTGAGATAGCGCCAGCTGACTGAATCTCCAAGCTCCAAGTACCTATCTGTTACCTGGGGAGAAACAAAATAACCCCAGGGTCTGGGTGGTGAGCATTAAATACTCAGTGGGTACAGAAAGAAGTGCATGTTAAGATACATAGCAGGAATAAAATAAGAAACAACCAGTATAGACTGAGAAGGTAATAACAACAATTAACAGGAACAGCAAGGATCATGGTAAAAGTCATGATATATCAACAGGATAGAATATGCATAATCCTACTGTGCAACTGAATAAGAAATCTACATGTATCATGTATGACATGGCACACAATGCAACAATCATGGCATATCAATGCAACAATCGAAAAACATATGAGTAAGTAAACTACATATATCTATCAACCTACCAACGGTGCATGCAAATCCGTAGCAACCATAGCAACCAAAATATCCGTCACTGTCCGCACTCGTCGTCCCAGTCACTCTCCCAGAGCTCAGTGAACTGGGGGCCAGACATGACCTACTGCCAGCTCCAACAACTCACCACTATAGAGAAGTAGGGAGGGCCAGTGTGGCAGGAGGGCTATGTAGCCAGTCCTGGTCGCACCCCACTGTGGTGCAATCTCTTACCTATGTGGCACCACAACATGATGCAGGTAAGATCCACCAACAACAACAACCACAATGATATGAATGGATGGTGATCATCCTAATATGTAATAGCTAAAATCATTTAGCATGTTCAACATAGATCTCTCAAGGATATCATCGGTCAGGGTTACAACAGTTAAGAGTTATCTAACAATAGGTAGGAAATCTTACGATCAACCAGCATATGTCAACACAAGGTATAAGGGATCAACTAGGTACCAGCATGAATGACAAGTGACAGCAACTTAACATCAGATCATCGTAAGGTCAACAGGAAAGTATCAAAAAGCAGATATCAACAAGCATCAACTGAATAATAGCAACAGAATCAAGGTATCAATATGATGAATAACGACAGAATAATCCATGCACTGAAGGAAGTTGTATTGACCAAGTACAGGGTACCCACCTGATCGGACGATCGTAGACAACTAGAACCC
>NW_027429592.1:0-1272 GCF_044706935.1 Curcuma longa | reverse complement strand
GTCCGTCCAGGCCCACGTAAGGGCGGCCGTTACATGAATAATGAAACCCTCCTATACCGAGCCGACCTAGTCCAAATGTTATCACATTGGATGAATCACTGAAGAAGTTCTCCATTTTTTACGAAGTTCATTTTTAATACTAACTAATTCTTTCTTTGATTGTAAGTCAAACCATGTTGACAACATGGTCCTTACAAACACTTAAAGTGGGATCTATCAACTACTGATAACTGGTGGGTTGCTGATGAAGCAGCAGAATCCTCAACTGTCGTGACAGAGGCATTATACCATCACAAAACGCCCCACCAGAAGACACAATTCAGATTACGATGCTTCTATTGGCCCCTCTAAGAGGAAGAGTCAGATCAAGTTGTAGAGGTTCCTAACTACAAAGCTTCAATCCCCAAACCATTGCCCGAGACCAATGTATCGAGATAGTTAGGGAGACAAGATCAGAAAAAAAGGAACAAGAGAAGAAAAAAAATCTATTGAAAATCGACCTAAACCTGAGCAGGAGAAAAGACCCTCCTTACTAAAATTCCAGAGATTCCAGGTGGTCATTTTGAAGAGGGTCCTTTGGTGGTCTCTCCTTGTAGTTATCTCTCAGATACCAGAACTAAGCATCGACATGACAAAGGAAAATCTCTAAGCTTCTTCCTTGGGCCACTTCTGGTCCTTCTTCTAAAGTAATGTCTAAAAGGAGCCAGTTCTGATGCTTCGGCCACCCTCCTCGAGTCCCACAAGCCTCTCAGAAAGAGCAATCTTGGCAAACAATAGAGGAGCTCCATCGATACGAAACTGAGATATTACCTCGCTTTGACACCGGAGTTCTGAGTGAGTGTTTGAACTGTTTTATGGCTAAAGTAAGTATATTTCCTGTATTTTGTATATATACTATTCTTCTTCGACCTGACTGTATGTTTTAACATTTTGATGTTTGTCAGGTCTGGGCAGAGCACAGGGAGCTATGCAAGCGAGTTCCTTTACTATTATCTACCTAGAGACAACTGGAGATGCAGATAATCGATCTCAGGAATCAGCTAAAAAGTCCTACCCGAGATGTTGAAGAAGCCCAGATGCGTGCTGAAATTGAGAAACACCGTCAGGCCAGTGAAGCGGCTCGAACGGATATGGAGAGGACTATGGTAGAAGTGGAGAGGCTAAAAAAGGATGCTGAGCTTAGGACAGGGAGAATTCAGCAGTTAGAACAAGAATTAGAGAAGTCCCAACTGACTCTTAAGTCTTCTCAAGAAGAGGTATCCAAGGTCAAGG
>NW_027429591.1:0-1736 GCF_044706935.1 Curcuma longa | reverse complement strand
TGTTGGCGTTCTGGATCTCCGTCCTGCGTTCCGGATTCTATCCGCTCCGAAAAGCATAGAACCCCACAGGACAAAAATTTAATCCCGCCTGGATCAATTGACAAAGTCTACAAAAGACTAAGTCAATCGATCCTCAGGATCGCCGATTCCTAAATTACTATACTACGGTTTTATGACTAGTTCTAGGTACAAAAATTGCGGAAAAATAAACTCATACCCGAACCCTGTTGATGACCTCAAAGCCTTCCGCTGTATTCCTATCTTCATCCTGGACGTTGGGTGGACAACGATCTTCCAGGATTAAGGGCTGCAACCTCCGGATGAAGACACCTTGGATCGCCTTTCTTCTTCTTGCGGTAGCTTCGCCTTGTCTCGTCTCTTTGCTAGGATCCGGCCACCACCATGGGAAGGAGGTTCGGCCACCTCAAGAGAAGAAGGAGAAGGGGCGGTGGAAGAAGAAGAAAAAAGAAAAGGAAGAAGAAGTAGAGGGGGCGGCGGCAATAGAAGAGGGCTCCTCTTTCTATTAGGTTTTTATTGTTGTGTGCCGCCCACCCCTTTGCCTCCTTTTATAGCCTCATGCCCAAGACCAAGCTCTCTTTGCCAATTCAATATTTTCCTTTAATTTTGATTGATTCTGCGAACCAATTCTAAATTATAGAAACTTCTTGAATCCTGGCCTTTAGATTGTCTTGCTTGGTTTCTAGCCGTTAGATCTTTTCGGAATTATTAAAAAAATAATTCCAAACCTTATCTATAAGTGGCCGGCCACCTTGGATCAAATTTGGTTCAATCCGTGAACCAACTTTATATTAAAGAAGAAATAAAACCGAACCGAAGAGATCTCATCCGTCGGATGCAACTTAATCTCATCTAACGGTTACGATATAATCTCCTTCAATATAACCTAATCTCTTCGATCCAATGGCCATGATCAATTCTCTTGGGCGTGTGGATCAGATTTGGTTCAATCCGTGAACCAACTTTATATTAAAGAAGAAAATAAAACCGAACCGAAGAGATCTCATCCGTCGGATGCAACTTAATCTCATCTAACGGTTACGATATAATCTCCTTCAATATAACTTGATCTCTTCGATCCAATGGCCATGATCAATTCACTTGGGCGTGTGGTTCAATGAACCATGTCTGGTTCACCTCGTGAACCGGTTCTTCCTTCCAAAGAGAATTAAAACCGAACCGGAGAGATCTCGTCCATCGGACGCAACTTAATCTCATCCAACGGTTCTAATCTATTCTCTTCACGGATACAAGCTGATCTCATCCATTAACTCATCCTACGGTCGAGAACTAATCTCATCCAACGGTTGAGAACTAATCTCATCCAACGGTTGAGAACTAATCTCATCCGTTTGATTGCATCCTATTGAAGATGTCTTTAGGCTACAGTGGGGACCTCGAGGTATTGGATCTGGCCTTCTGATGGGTTTCGGATCCCGTATTCATCCTCGAATACACACCTACATCCATCAACAACGATCCATTCCACTAGAGGATCATTGTTGCACTACCAATCCAATCCCCAAATTACATTATGGGTTCTTCTTATTATTTTATGCATTGCTCCCCGTGTTTAAGATATCGTATGTCCGTCAATTATCTGAGTTCACTGACAACTCAATAATCGACATCTAAGACCTTGAATAGTACCACTCAACCTTATTGTCAGCCGGACTAAGTCCACTTGCAAGATTTGACTTGACAATCCTTATGAGCTC
>NW_027429590.1:0-8596 GCF_044706935.1 Curcuma longa | reverse complement strand
TATTTCGGGTATTACAGCTACTTCGGCGATCCCTTAACGTCTGGGTGTTCCCCTCGACGAGAAGATCACAAAACTGTGCCGATCCCTCAGAAACAACCCTCAGTCGGCAGTCGGAGGAGAGCCCTAACGGCGGCTTCATTTTCGTCTGAACAGGAAAAAATGCAAGCGCGCGGCGTGGAGAGGCATTAGGGTTTGGGAAAAATACAACCGATTCTCTAACTTAACCTCTTTTATACCCGTAAAAAAATAATTTCGGTTCCTAAAATTGATTAATCAAGATTTCGTTCCCTATTTGTTCACGGAATAAATTTTTGGATTCTTGGCTAGCTGAAACAAGTTAAGGCGCCCCTTGGTTAGGGGTCTACGGTTCGAGCCTCGGCTCGGCCTTTTTTTGGCGATTTTGGTTCTTTTTGTAAAAATATCAAACGACCTCCAAAAATTACATAAAAATACTCTAAAAATTTCTAAAAATCTTTAGAATATTTCTATGACATTTCCAAATATTTTTAAGCACTTTAAGGACTCGAAATAAGGGAATTTGGGATGTTACATATTGTGTGAATCATCCAAATTAATTAAGCAATACATTCCTCCATCGCTATGTACTTTGCTTCAGTAGTAAATAAGGAAACACATTATTGCTTTCTGCTATATCAGCTGACTAGACACAGACCCAAGAATTGACATCCTCCACTTGTACTTCTCTTGTGCAGTTTATAGCTAGCATAGTCTAAGTCAGAGTACCTTATTAGTTCAAAGTTATTATTTCTAGGATACTACAATCCTACATTCAATGTTTCTGATGCTGGTCGCAAGTGTACAATCGTCATCAAGTAATAAAAGATATCGAATCATAAGAACCGTAGAATTTACCACTAGACTAGAGCAAAAAGAGTTTCCTGATGCTTGAGTTTAGGTATGAGGGAGAGAGAAGGAGAACTAGAGTGCCTGAACCTTGATCGAACAGATATCAACTAGATGATAGGTATGTGAAATGATTCTAGAATTTCGGAATCTTTAGGACTATGGTTGATGTATCATGGATGCTTTATCATTCCTCAATGTTTATATTGATGCAGCGATTCTAACCAAGCTACCAAATTGACCTCTTCAAGCTTCAATAGAATTCAATCATTATCCTCTAATACTATGACTACTAGTTGGAGATGATACCTAGATAGTCTGGTTTATGGCTCCCCCGTTGTCACCGGGCACCCCAAGCACACTATCCTAATATCTTACTCTCGTCACAGAGTAACTCTAATAATGATATCTTCCTAGTGATCGTTAGCCGTTAGCTATCCCTCATAAGAGATTGTTACAATTTAAGGATCTTATTGGAAAGTCCGGTTCTAAGGTTTACCCTTTGTCACAAGGCACCCCGGTCATACGATCCTATGATTTCTTATAAATCATAATTCTCTCTCTCTCATCCACATGAATTTAAGCCCTCATAAGCATATCACCAAACACACACATGGCACAATTCATATGATAAAGCATAAACATATAATAGAAAATGGCAAAGAACACATCCATTAAATACAAATCATCCAATACATCTTAATTCATCATACGTCCTAGGATCTAGGGGATCTACTCCATGATGAGGAACACAACTCAAAGAAGAATGAGGAATACATCTTTGACCTCATTCTGAGAGAAGAAAGGGGAAAAGACTTATCTATGTACTCAGATCTCCTTCGAATTGCAATCTCCTCATCGGTGGTGGATGAAAATGGCGGAGTAGCCCCATAAGAAGGAATGAGATGCTGAAATCCGCTCCAAATCATGGCTGCGGCGTGCTCCTTCGCCTCTGTCGGCCCCCCTCGGTAGGGTTTCAAAAGGGCTTATTTATAGGCCCACGCTCGACATGGCAGTGCCTCAAGGCACGGCCTGGAACTTCGACTCGAGTCTTCTGCGGGCATGATTGTGCCTTATAGGCATTGCCCTTAGCTGAATTCACGTGGCATAAGAGGCACGACTGTGCCTAAAAGGCACGACTCCTATTTTGGTTCATGTGGTAGGAAGGGCATGACCCCGTTTTGGAATTTCATCATTTCTCCCTTTGTTTCGCTCCGATTTCCATCCTGCAATTGCAAATACACAAGAGAAGATCTCCGAACTAGAAAGTAAAGAAAATATGCCAAATACATGAATAAAGAGTGTGATAAACATAGAGTATCATTATGAAATGCATAAGGATGTGCAATAAACGTAATAAAAATGTATGTATACCCTACGCACATCACACCCCAGACTTAAACTTTTGCTTGTCCTCAAGTAAAAATCTGCATCTAGATTCAAGTGAAAATATGTAGCAGTATCATAATTCTTAGCACATCAATCAAATCCTATCACAGAATAATAATGGTGAGCACGATACTGAAATTGTTAAGATAAGGCCTAAGAAGAAATTCTCCGTGCTTAGTGCAGAAAGTGGCCTTAATCCATTTGATATCAAAACCCTACTTAAAGTCAAGTCGTCATGCTACCGTGTTCCTAAATATCTCTAGCCTTAGATACTTACCTGTCATAGGCTAGGGTCATTCCTTCTATTGCACAAGGTCTCAAAGGATTGACTCAAGATCAAGAGAAACATAGTAATTATTTTCCTAGTAAACCTTACCGGTCTCAAAGGGATAATTGCCAAGTTTCCACTCACTGCACTATTTATTTTATTTGAGAATGCTTTAAAATTAGAAAAGCATTTAAGTTTGAAGCATTGCTTGAGTTAGGGATTCAAGATTTTTTTGAATGAGCTGACATGACTTGAGTTGATCCAATAACCAAAATGCAATGAAAGGTCATGTTAAAAATTCTAGTACTAATCTGGTCTCATGAATCATGACTAATTTCAAAATTTATCTACCTCCTAGATTAGGAAATAGTGTAAGAGATCCTTAGACTAGGTCATATCTCAACTCTCTCAATGTATACCAGCTCACTTCCTGTTATGGTAGATAGGGAAAAATATAGTACTGAGAATACTAGCCACAAGTATTAAAACAATCATCTATAGTGAACGTGCTAGCATTTTTATAAAAGGACAAACTCCTATCGAGATGTTGTTGGTGATTATTTGATATGCTATCTATCATTAATTATTAAAATAAATTCCAAAGTAAAGATCAAAGTAAATTGTAAAAACAAAACTCAAAACAAAATGCAGTTTTATTTATGTATAAATCTACGATGCTTTCCTCCCCAGACTTAACTCATTTATTATTCTCCCCGATCTAAAGGAGGTGGCATGTCGTCCCATCCTCTAGAAGGAGAACTAGAAGGAGTTAAGGAATTCTAGGGTAATTTTGGGATATGCTAGGTGTCTAACGTTCATTAAATCAATCTAGCGTAAGTTACCCAACATCCATCCAATATCATCCTTAAGCCCTAACAATTCCATGGTATAATTATCTATATAGCGATAGAAAATTAGTTTTTTAGAAGCAAGACAATTGTACCTAGCTTTGTGATTATCATTTCTAAAAATAATGCCATGTACATTATCAATACCTTCATCAGTAGTTTTCCTCTTCCCCTTGTCTCTCGTCTTGCTTTTCTCCTTCGTAGTAGCCTTCTCCTTCGTTGGTTCCTTGCCCTTGCGCCTTTCGGATTCATATCCTCCACTTGCTCCTCCATATTTGAGGAAACACTTCAACATCTTGCTTGATCTGAGGGAAAAAGCAAAGAGAATGAAGAAAAGATAGATTAGGGAAAGAAGATGGAAGTTTGTGAGTGGATCTTGGTGAGAAGGTGAAGAAGAAGTGAAGAAAAGGTGAAAGAAAGAAGAAGAGTGAACTTGGGAGAAGTTGGAGCAAAGATTTGGGAGAGAAGATGAATAGTTCTTGGTTTTTGGGGGTGCACAGCCTGGACTAGGGCCCTTTTATAGATGAGGCACGGCCGTGCCTCGAGGCACGACTTGCAGAAGTTGATATGCGGTAGAAGTGACATGGCCGTGCCAAATTGGCACGACCTCAAGAAGGTGCTACGCAGTGAAGGAGACATGACCATGTCCAATAGACACGACCTGAAAGGGTTAATGCGTGCAAACTCAGGCACAACCATGCCCAAGGGCACGGGCACGTCCTAGGGTTATTTGTCCTTCTTTCTGGAGGAGACATGGTCGTATCAAATAGGCATGACCTTGCTTTATTTGATGTGAAATCTCAAATTTTTCCTTAGGTTGCCTCCCAAGCAGCACTTGTTTAAGGTCTTTAGCTTGACCCCTTATTCACTGATACATAGGGCTTATTGGTTGAGGCTTCGTAATCGGACCCTATGTAGGATCGAGTAAAGCGCTAGAGGGTGGTGAATAGCGCTTAAGTATTTTTTCTGATTTTCAAAACTTCGAGCATTCGATTATGTAAATTAGAGTATAGTTATAGTGGAAGATTTAGTAAAGTAAAACAAAAGACACGGTTTTTTTACTTGGTTCACAGCCGAAGGCTGCTACTCCAAGGCCTACGATTTGTAATCATTTTCGAACGGGCAATCCAGTAATGAACTTATTTCCTTACGGAAGTAAGTCATAACGAGTACAAATAATTACGATAAAATAAACCTTTATCGTATTTAATAATTCAAACAAAGTAACTTGTTACCCAAGTACTAGATCTTCTTGAATCTTCGATCGACGCAATTCCAGCATTACGACAGTTGGGATGGATGTTTCTGTTCGCTCAGGACGCCGTCAGCTCGACAAGATTTGCTCGTGGAAGTGCAAAAGTTGATGTTCTAAGCCTTTGGTCAAAGTTTCTTTTATAACCCACTCAGGTCAACTAGAGTGCATCTCAGGTCAACCCCACGTAGACCGCGATCCTCTTTCTCCGCAGCTGACTTCGCCTTCCTGTCGACTGGAGTCCCTACTTAGGTTGACTTGAAGTTGATGTGGAGGGTGTCGATAGACTTCGACTTCCACTGCGTTTATCCAAGCCCAGGTTGACTGGAATCCACGTTCTAGTCGACTCGACCCTCCAGTCAACTCGAACCTCGACTTAAGTCGCCCGAAGTCAAAGACTTCAACTTCTAAATCTACAAGACAAGTTAGTTCCAAATATACAAAAGTGCATATCAAAAAGTCAGTTCTCTGAATAGATTTTTGGTCTTAACTTTAGGTTTCCAGTGAAGCCTTGGGTTAGACTTGACGTCTACAGTTCCTTTTCGGGAATGCGTCCTTACCCATGATGTGTGCTCAGATTGTCGTTGTAAAATGAGCACGTCAACTTAATTAATACCGAATCTCTTAACTAAAGTAGTATAGGGTAATTCGAGTCATCTCCCAATGATCATAGACGGTGTACGGTAATCTTAAAGGTTATTGAAATTGGGGATTTGGATTTTTAGTTAGAGGGGGGTTGTTATTTTGAGTTCTAAATCTAAAGAACGAAAAGAACACTAAGCATTATAAATAGAGTTGCGAATACGAAAGTGTTGAGAATAAAATACATTAATGAAGTAAGGAAGTGCATCAACAAAGTAAATAAATGCATCGACAAGTAAACAAAAGAAAACTAAGAATAATCAACATCCAAAACTGTAAGGGAAAATTAAACAAACATCTAATGTGTAGAATTGAATCTAAGCTGATAAATGGACAGTAAAATGACTCTCCCAATGTCCCTGGCCGGAGGTGGATGCGAAGCGTGATGTGCGTAGGGTATGCATATGTTTCTTATGCTTTAATCGTACATCTTTCTGTACTTCACGCTATTTCCTACGTTTATTGCATCTTTTATCTATGCATTAGACATGATTTTCTCTATTTTCTAATTTGGAGGTCTGCTCGTGTGTTTATGTATTTACAGGATGGAAATAGAGCGAAAAATGCGAGACGGAGAAGTAATTGAAGACAAGGCAAGACAGGGCCATGCCTCACAGGCACGACCGTGTCTCATTCCTCCAGGGACCGTGCCCCCCCAGGGTTGTGCCCACCAGGCACGACCGTGCTTTCCACCAGAGGACCAACTGCTAGGGGCCGTGCCAAGCAGGAACGACCGTGCCTTCACTCCAGCATCCAGCCAGAGCATGGCCGTGCCCCACAGGAATGGTCGTGCCCCACAAGCATGGTCGTGCCCCACAGGCACGGTCGTGCCCCACAGGCACGGTCGTGCCCCACAGGCACGGTCGTGCCCCACAGGCACGGTCGTGCCCCACAGGCACGGTCGTGCCCCACAGGCACGGTCGTGCCCCACAGGCATGGCCATGCCATTTTTCTAGAGCCGCGGCTGCCCCTAGTCGTGCCCCACAAGCACGGCCGTGCCGATTTCCAGAACACCAACTGGCCACGACCGTGCCCTATAGGCACTGTCATGTCTATTCTCCAGAGAAGCAGCAGCACACGGCCGTGCCTCCCAAGCACGACCGTGTCCATTTTTCAGAGGAACAACAGGTCACGCCCGCGCCTACTAGGCACGGTCGTATGACGAGGACGTGCCTGTTGTGTGGAGTAGGGTAATTAGAGGGGGCATATAATTACCCTCCTTAAGAGCCCTAGGAAAGGGGGGAGATCTTGGGAGAGACCCTAGGAGTGATTGAGACACCGTAGCTGACTTCCGGAGCAAGAATTGATGATCCATCCATCCGTCCGGGATTACTTCATCGCCTCCATCCACCGTCAACGAGGAGATTACAAGGCGGAGAAGAAGACCTACCTTGATAAGTTTTATTCCTTTTTTCCATCTTGGATTTTAGGATATAAAATGTACTATTTCAATTCTTCTTTGTGTTGTAATTCCTCCGTTATGGAGGAGTCCTCTAGATTCTAGGATGTAGGATGAATCAAGGTGTTATGGATGATTAAACTTGTGGATTTGTTGTTTACCATGTTCAATGAGATATTTGTGCATATTGCTTTATGGACTTGTGCCTTGTGCTTGTTTGATAATATGTCTATGAATGATATTGAGTCTATGAGGATAAGGGTGAATTGTGATTTTGAGGATTCTTAGGATCGTATGACTGGGGTGCCTTGTGACAGAAGGTGAACCTTTAACCAGACCTTCCGAGAAAATCTTTAGGCTATAATGAATCTTTATGAGGGATAACTAATGGTTATCAATTGTTAGGGAGAGGTCCTTAAATGGGTACCCTGTGACAGAGGGTAGGACACTAGTAGTATGCTGGAGTGCCCGAGTGACAGCGGGAGAGCTATAACCAGGCTATTTGGTGTCATCTCAAACTGACAATCGTAACACTAGAATGCCATTGATTTTATTTCGAGAAAATCTGACGAGGTCTAATTGGATATTTTGGTTAGAATCCTTGCAAATATGTAAATATTAAGGAATGGTAAAGGATCCATAGTCAATCAATCATGATCTCGAGGAATCTGAAGTCCTAGGATCGTTTTCCCAAATCTATCATAGTTGATTTTTCCCTGTTTGAGGTTTAGGAGCTCGACTACAATCTCTCTTCCCCACACCAACTCAAACTACGTGATCTCTCCACTCTTATTGTGCTAGTTTAGTGATCAATTCCATAGTCCCTGTGAATTCGATATCTTTTTATTATTTGACGACATTCCGTATACTTGTGGAAGGCACATCACAGCGGTAAAACTCTACGGAAGGAGTGAGGCGACGGATGGATCCCCCAACTCCGATGCAAACTTTGTGTGGTTGAAGCGACAGGTGAAATGATATGAAGAAATAAGGAACCCCCTTGACTCCTTGATGGAAGGAAGATGGTCGGATTTGAAGATGAAAATCCCTTTAACTTCTTTTCGACAGTGGTAATGGATGTGGATGATGATGACGGTGAAGGGAAAGTGGCGGCTAGCCCCTAGGTCAGGTCCAAAGAGAATAATACCCTAATCTTCATAAAATTCAGCTTTTATACCCTCAAAAATAGCCCTGCGACACGGCCGTGTCTCAAGGCACGGCCTAGAGAAGGAGTTGTTCTACAAAAGAGGCACGACCGTGCCTAAGTGCCAAGGGAAAGCACATCTCTATAGAAGAGGTACGGCCGTGCCTAATAAGCACGACCCAGAATAGGAGACTTTCTGAAAGTGAGGCACGGTCATGCCTGTTAGCATGGCCTAAGGGAGGAATCCTTTTGCATGTCCTAAAGTAAAATTGTAGATATTGAAGTTATCTTCATTTTGGTAGGTGGCACGGCCCGTGGTTTCATCGGAGCTAAAAGTTATGTCTCGTTTTACTTTTGGTTTGCAGAACTATCCAAATGAGGCATGACCGTGTTTGGGCCCTGGAAAGGTGAGGCACGACCTTGGAAATGTGAGGCACGGCCATGCCTTATGAGGCACGGCCTGGAGAAGGCATTCTTCTGTAAAAGAGGCATGACCGTGCCTATGTAGGCACGACCTAGAGAGGGAACCCTTCTGTAGAATAGGCACGACCCAGAGTAGGAAGCATTCTATGGAAGAGGCATGGTCGTGCCTTTTAGCATGGCCTTGAGAAGGAATCCTTCTGGCACACCCTGAAGCAAAGGTTGTAGATCTTGAAGTTATCTTCATTTTGGTAGGTGGCACGGCCCGTGGTTCCATCTGAAGCAAAAAGTTATGCCCGTTTTACTTTTAGTCTGTAGAATTGTCCAGATGAGGCACGATCGTGTTTTGACCCCTGGAAAGATGAGGCAC
>NW_027429589.1:0-1853 GCF_044706935.1 Curcuma longa | reverse complement strand
TGATGTGCGTAGGATGTATACATGTATTTATGCTTTATTTGCACATCTTTCTGGGTTTATTGCTAAATTCTTGTGTACATTGCATCCCTTATTTATGCATTTAGGCACATATCTTGCATTTCCTAGTTCGGAGATCTGCTCGTGCTTTTACGTGTTTCAGGGTGGAAAATGGAGCAAAAACGGGCAAAACGGAGTACTATTGAAGATAGGGCAAGACAGGGTCGTGCCTCATAGGCACGACCGTGTCTATCAGCTTGTGGCCGTGCTTCACAGGGCACGGGCGTGTGCTGAAACAGAATACCATCAAGCCTGGGTCGTGCCTCACAGGCACGGCCGTGCCAACATTTCCCCTCAGCAGCAGCCAGAGGCCGTGTCTCACAGACACGGCCGTGCTTCAGAACAGAAACCAGCCAAGTCATGGTCGTGCCTCACAGGCACGGCCGTGTCTCCATCCAGAAGGAAGCCTCTGCTGTTGGCCGTGCCTACCAGGCACGGCCGTGTGCCAAAACAGAAAGGTCCAAGCAGCAGGCCGTGCCTCAAAGACACGGCCGTGTCCAGCAAATGAGGAGAAGACAGTGTTTGGCCGTGCCTCTCAGGCACGGTCCGTGCCTTCAAACAGAACAGAGACAAGTCTGGACCGTGCCCCAGAGGCACGGCCGTGCCCCCGAACAGAAGCCTCACTGCTTCAGGCCGTGCCCCAAAGGCACGGCCGTGCCTCCTCCTGTGCCCGACGCCCACACGGGGCCGTGCCTCCCAGGCACGGCCGTGTGCACGGGGGCGTGCTGCATTCGTGACCTGCACTATAAATAGGTCCTTGTTGAGACCTAGGAAGGGGGGAGACCTTGGAGAGCCACCGGAGCTGTTCTAGAGCCGCCGACGCCTGTTTCGGAGGGAGATTCGACGATCCATCACCGATCCGACTGCTCCAGACCATCCTCATCCCATCTACGCCGAGATTTCAGTCCGAGGAAGAAGATAAGTCTAGTTTCCTGCATTTTCTTGTATATCTTTGGAGCGAGATGTATTCCTTTCTTCCTTTGGTTTGTAATCTCCACGTTATGGAGTAGATTCCCTAGATTCTAGGATGTAGGATAAATCAGATGTAATGGATGATTGTATTTGGATTTGATTAATCTACCGTTTTTGATGATATAACTGTTAATTGCTTTGTGGATTCATACTTGTGCTTGATGATAAATTGTGTGTGTGTGTGAATCCATAAGGGTAGGGATTTGCTATGAATTGGGGAATCATTAGGCCGTACACCGGGGCGCTCTGTGACAGGGGGAATGCCTTGAACCGGGCGAGTTCCGAGGGGTTTCCTAATGCGTGGTTAAATTCCTATGAGGGATAGTTAGCGGTCATTCGCTATTGGGGAGAGATCCGTAAAAAGATATCCTGTGACAGGGGATAGGGTTCTTTTAGTACTCCGGGGCGCCTGAGTGACACGGGAATGCCTTGAACCGGGCTTCTAGAACCATTTCAAACCAATAACGAGTGACGTAAGAACACCAATGTATTATTTCGAGGATACCTGACGAGGTTGAATTGGATAAATTGGTTAACATCCCTACAATTGAACAATTATTGAGGAAAGGTAGAGGATCCAAGTCAATCAATCCATTCTCTGAGGAGTCCGAAATCCTAGGATCGTTTCACCACGTAGTGTCACAGTCGATCCCTTTCTCTGAATTCTAGGATAAAGTACTTTAGAACACTCCCATCTCCCCCACACAATTCATGCTCAATATTCTCTCCACCTTTTTGTGCTAGGTATAGTAAGTAATTCCACGGTCCCTGTGGATTCGATCTTTTTATTACTTGACGACATTCCGTATACTTGCGGAACGCTA
>NW_027429588.1:0-1530 GCF_044706935.1 Curcuma longa | reverse complement strand
CCTGGGAGGCACGGCCTTGTGTTGGCTTCGGGCACAAGGTAAGGCACGGCCGTGCCTTGGGGGCACGGCCTGAAGCTGTGAGCTCTCGGATCAGAGGCACGGCCGTGCCTCTTAGGCACGGCCCAGTGTAGTCCTTCTTCTGGTTGATGGCACGGCCGTGCCTGGGAGGCACGGCCACACACTGGCTGGAGCTGAAATGATGGACACGGCCGTGCTTCTGAGGCACGGCCTGCTGCTTGGGCGCTTCTGCTTGCACACGGCCGTGCCTGTGAGGCACGGCCTTCAGCTGAGGCTTGCTCCAAGGTGAAGACACGGCCGTGCTTTGGAGGCACGGCCATGAACTGGCTTGATTCTGTTTTGAAGCACGGGTGTGCTTTTGAGGCACGGCCTCTGGCTGCTGCTGAGGGGATTTTGGCACACGCCCGTGCCCATTTACACACGGCCAGAAGTTGAATAGACATGGCCGTGCCTATGAGGCACGGCCCTGTCTTGCCTGATCTTCAATAATACTCCGTTTTGCCGTTTTCGCTCCAATTTCCACCCTGAAACATGTAAAAGCACGAGCAGATCTCCGAACTAGAAAATGTAGAATATATGCCTAAATGCATGAATAAGGGATGCAACATACATAAGAATAAAGCAATAAGCTCAAAAAGATGTGCAAATAAAGCATGAAAACAGGTATACATCCTACGCACATCGCACATCACATATGTACTTCTTGTTTTTCTTCTTTTCAGCATATATTTCTTATTCTTCTTGGTCTGCGATCGGCCTTTACGGTCCAGTTACTCACAGCTTCTTTGGCCTATCTTTTTCGGGTCTACCATAACTCCATCTTTGGAAATAATATGACCCAGAAAAGATACTTGCTCCAACCAGAATCATGCTCTTCTTGATTCCTCGAATAGACAAGAATATCGTCGATGAAGACGATTACAAATTTGTCGAGGAATTCCGAGAATACCCGATTCATCAGGTCCATGAACATAGCAGGAGCATTGGTTACTCCGAACGGCATGACTACGAACTCATAGTGTCCGTATCTCGTTCGGAAAGCTGTCTTCGGAATATCCTCTGGTTTTACCTTCACTTGATGATAACCAGACCTGAGATCAATCTTTGAGAAAACCGTGGCTCCCTTCAATTGATCAAACAGATCATCTATCCTGGGAAGAGGATATCTATTCTTGATCGTCACATTGTTTAATGCCCGATAATCTATGCATAGACGAACTCTTGTAATTGAACTTGAAGTTCCTTCAATTCAGCAGGTGCCATACGATAGGGTGCCTTTGAGATCGGATTAGTACCAGGAACCAGTTCGATCTCAAATTCAACTTCCCTATCCGGGGCTAACCCGGGCAACTCATCTGGAAACACATCTGGATAATCGCATACAACTCTGACATCCTCAAGCTTCTGCTCCTTAACTTGAGTTGTATCAATCACATAAGCGAGAAAACCAGTGTATCCCTTGTTTAACATCCTCTGTGCTTTTAGAGCCGATAAGAATTTTCCAGTTCTCCT
>NW_027429587.1:0-1726 GCF_044706935.1 Curcuma longa | reverse complement strand
TGACAACCCTAGATTTGCAATGTGTCACGAGTAGGGTTCAAATTAAATTTTATAATCGAAAACCCACAATTAATCCGAATAAATCAAGTATAGGGGCCACCGAGTCGTATTTTTCCAAGGACTAGTAGAAAATTATTAATTTGAGCTTGAGTGTCGTTATTTTTGGGTTTTTTATATGAAATGGGGTTTTGGGGATTTTTAGAATGAAATGCAAATGAAAATGAAAAATCATTTAATGAAATAGAGTGCAAGTTTGCAAATCTAGTGCTAAAACTATTAAACCAAAATATCAACTGATCTATAAATGCAACACAATTCAAGAAAACAAATCAAAAACACACCAAATCTAATCAAAGGACTGAACATTCAGGCTAAACTCAGATTAAGAATTTGCACTGTAAAGAAACAAAAATTTGCTCACACTAATCAATTGAATCTATGTAAAGAATTCAAGTAAGCTAATCAATTTCAAATCACACCAGCAAATGCAGAAGTAATTTCCTTCAATTCCACTCGACGCAAGGGCTAAGATATGAATCAACCAACTTAACATTCTGAAACAAAAACAGGAACCTGATACGTAACAGTAAGCCCATGAAACAAAATAGTAACTTAAGAATTCAGATTCAAGTATTCCTAAAGATTCAAGTATTGCTAAAACAATATCTAGACTAATCAATTCAAGAATTGTTGAAACAGATTTGATCAACAGACTTCTAGATACAAAATTAACAGAAACAAGAAACAAACAAAACGGAAATCAGAAATCAGATAAACAGATTTCAGTTCTTCCCTTCCAACTCAATCCTCCTCTTGCCGTCACACAAGAGCTGAGAAAATCCTCAGAAATCCCAGAGAAGCACCTATCAATCTCAGCTTGGAAGCTGAAACAAAATCAACTCCACTCTGCGCAGCTCCGAAACCCTCAAGAACTCGAAGAACAGAGCCGAAATCAGAACTCAGGAACCCAACCAAAATCCTTCAAATCGTTAGCAATATAATGCTCAGGAACGCTCTAGAACCCTTGGAGAACCCCTCCTAATGTTCTTTACTGCTCCAATTCGGTTGACTCGAAGAATCAAGCTGAAGCACAGCGGCGGAACCGAGCTTCTGGCGAGACCCTCACCCTCGATTCCGGTCGCGATTAACACCAATCTAAGGTTGTAGAAGCCTTCTGGAATCCGGAAATTGATTTGGAAGGAGAAGAACTGAAGTTTTGGCTGCGCGCGATGATGGAAAAAATGGAAAAACGCGAAGAGGAAGACGGTGCTACAGTGTTCACGATTTTTGTACTGTGCATTCCTTGCTAAAGCTAGGTTCTGGCGATTTGAATTGAACCAGGTTCGGCGCCGGTTCAGCGCTGGTTCAGCAATGGTTCAGCCTAAGTAGCCCCTGATTCAGCCCAATTTAGCTCCGGTTCAGCTCTATTTCACATGGGTTCAACTCTAATCGCACTTGAGTCTTGATTCGTGAGATTGGTTCAATCACTTGGGTCAATTTTGGTTGGATTTGGTCCCAATTTGGCTTAATCTTGGTTCCACTTGAGTCCTACAAAGAGTTAAATTCAATTAATACCAAATTAACCATTAAAATCACAGAAATTATGATCAATCATCCAATTATACCATATACCACAAATGCAATCAAATTATATCCATTAAGCATTTAATTTTCATGAAAGAACCCAAATTGAATCAACAAAATACGAAAAAATCCTAGCTTATCA
>NW_027429586.1:0-6722 GCF_044706935.1 Curcuma longa | reverse complement strand
TCATCTGCCTCACCAGAGATGTCAACTCCTGTATAGTGTTATTCAAACCTTGCCTGCCTGTAATGGCCAACTGAGCTTCACTGATGCCTTGAGTCACAAGAGCTCTATTCCCGAACTGCTGTGAATTGTCCGCCATATTTGCAATAAGTTCTCTTGCTTGGCTCGGAGTCTTGTTCACCAATGCTCCTCACTCGCTGCATCGATCATACTCCTGTCTATGGGAAGCAACCCCTCATAGAAGTACTGAATGAGCAGCTGGTCACTGATCTGATGTTGCGGGCAGCTTGCACAAAGTCTTTTAAACCTCTCCCAGTAGTCGTGCAATGTCTCTCCCACGATCTGCTGGATCCCACAAATACTCTTTCTGATGGTCGTGGTTTTGGAGGCTGAGAAGAATTTCTCTAAGAACATCCTCTTCATATCGAGCCAGCAAAGCATGCAACCCGGTAAAGAGAATATAAACAATCCTGAGCTGCTCTTGATAAGGAAAAAGGGAATGCCCGCAGCTTTATATCTTCCTCTGAAATGCGATGTGGTTTCATGGCGGAGCAAATCACATGGAACTCGTGCAAGTGTCTGTTAGGATCCTCTCCTACCAATCCATGAAACTTAGGGAGTAAATGAATTATGCCAGACATTAGTTCAAAATCACCTTCCACGATAGGATAACTGATGCAAGAATATTGATAAGTCACGTCAGGTGCAGCAAGCTCCTTCAAAGTTCTGTTCTTATCTGTCATGTCTACTTCCTCAACTGATGAGTGGCAGTCTAGAACACCTGCTGACTTCTTCTGAAATTCGTTGCAAAGCGTGGAATGTCCTATCAATCTCAGGATCTAGCTCAAGTAACTTCTCTCTGAAGACCTGGTCATACACCTCACAATAAAACTACAAAGTAAAGAATGAAATAATGAGTAAATAAAACTAAAGTGAATAAATAAACAAAGGAACAAAGGAACAAAGGAATAAAGGAATAAATATATACAATGAATAAATGAACAAAGGAATAAAGGAATGAAGTGAATAACATGAATACAATCATCAACACTAATGAACAATACCAATGAATGTAAATAGCAATGAATGAAATATATACATACAATCACCAGCATATTAAACAACACCAATTTACAGTCATATACAACAAACATCATATGAAATCCTCGACAACGGCGTCAAAATTTTGATAGATATTTATTTGGGAATGTTTATTTATATAATTTTATTCCCTTATTCGTTGTCACTCACACCTATCAAAATTAATTATTTATTTTATTTACCAAACTCCTAACAATCGCCTTAAATGGTACAGAGAGGTTCGGATCGTCTCTTTTGGACTCAATGATGGAAGCTGTCATAGACCTTGGCACGGGGTTTTATTATTGACTTTATTCAGTCCCCACTATTTACAACTTCAATTATTCCAATTAAATCATATGATTTACAATAACGAACAACAACCAATATACAATCATATTTACAAGAGCACATAAATCAAAGAATTAGTTATCATATTACAACAATACAGAATCACGAATCTCATAGTTTATTATACAAATTGCATTTATTATCATGAGTCAAGATACAAGATGAATCATAGCGTACAATATTACACCACAAACACACTAACCACACACAATGAGGAATCTATATACAATCTAACAATATGATACAATCCTAACATAATATCACTGCAATTGAATCAACAAGAACAAAATAAACCTAAACAATAACAATAGCATACACATTATACACATCATGCAACCTTTACACAAATTACTGTACAATATAATTACAGGATCAATGAATTAGTTAGTCAATACAAACCATCATACAACCTGAACTTTACATCCCATATACAATAAGCCATACTTTCCTAAGTGCAACAAAGTTACAAATAATTACAAAACGAAAACAAACTCTAATACATATTACAAATTAATTCATACAAGCTGTACACTAATCACAAGGAAATTATACAACTCAAACATTATATACAATCATTTTACAATGCATACAACACCTAATTTACAACATCCTACACTAATACAACATGTATTATCAATAAACGAATCCTTTATTAGAATCAAAATTCAAACATAATGTTCATTGACTATTTACAGAAATCACCACATGAATATCCTCAGTCAAAGCACACAAGTTCAAACAAATACTGCAACACAAACTTCATCAACCTATGCACATAGATTTCACCAACATATGCACACAGATAACCAAGATTTCAATGCTCTGCCCAACAAAATAGCTGAACATAGCTGATCAAGCACACACAGGGGGGGGTTTTGATTCAAGTAACTAACAAACAGGAATTAAAACAAAGGGAAAAAATCTGATCAAGGGAAGAAAATTTGGGATAGTTTCTCCCAATCTGCACAGAACCAAGGCATGCTTTAATCGATCGATGTCACACCAAAGGGGGAGCGTATCGCACGAGCAGGACACCCACGGCGGAGAATGGACGGAGAATCGTGGATCGGGCACCCGGCCTCACACTGAGCTGCACCACAACCAAACATCAGAAGAACGAAGTAGAACCTTACCTTGCACTCATCCGGGGGATGGAAGGCGATCGGAACCGAGGAGAATCGTTCCCGCGTTCGCAACCATGTCGGCGGAATCAACTCTGCTCAGCACCGGTGGAGTCGGGAGGGACAGAGAACTCGCCAGAGCAACCACTCACAGCTCGCTATCTGTTGTGCGGGAGACCGTCGACCGCCAGTCGCCGGAGCGACCACTCTCAGCAACGTTCCGCGATCGAGGGGGGAAATGAAGAAGCCACCACTTCTGCAACCATGTCGGCGGAGGCTCCTTTGGAATCTTCGGCGTTCGTCGAGTGTTGCCGCCGCCGTCATCAAACTGTGCTGATCGGGGTGAAGGAGGTGGAGTCGCGACGGGAGCCCGGCGAGAAGAAGACGACGCCGCGATGAGAATTAGGGATCAGGAGAAAAAAATGAACCAAGCTCCGTTCAGACGCGATGAACTGGAACCATTTTATCCCAAGGCTCTCAAGCGGCTGGATTAACCTGGTTTTAATGCAATTGAAGCGGCCCAAATCAGATTTTAATCAATTCAAGCTTGATTTGATCCGGATTCGAGCCCAAATTGAACTTGGCTGAATCTCATGAATCAATTAGGCCATTTTTTACTGGGTTCGAGCCAAATTAATTCTGATCTCGAATCAGACTCGAACCAAGATTTCATTTCCTCCTAATTGAGCTTATTTGCGGCTTCATCCTAATTCCCTGCGCAAATCAAATTTAATCAATTAATACCTGTAAATTACTCAATTGATGAAAATATAGAAAGAAGTCAAAAATTCATCAAAGATAAGAAATAAGCGCAAAACTCAAATTATGACATGCAATATGATCAAAAATAATCCCTAATTTAACCCTGTCAAATAGCAACTTATCATATAGCTCATAACTTGAACTAATTATAGTTAATATGAGTTAAGCTCAACATGACACCCATTTACAACACCTATGATAGATTCATGTAAAGCTAATAGCTTAACGCTTGAATTGATTATTGTTTTACTAATAGAATGCACATACTAGGTCACTAAGTTACTATACCATAGCACAACAGACATGTGACACACTTCACAAAGGTAATAAACTGATTGTTTGGTCTCAATATAGTATCACTCATGGCAAGAGCTCATAAGGCTGCTCGTTCAGGGATATTTTGTGATAAAGATTCAATAAACATAATGCAAGGCAAGGTAAGGCAAGGCAAGGTAAGGTTCAAATCCTGAAACAGCCCCTGTGCCAAGGCAAGGTAAGGCTGCGTACAACGGATCTTTCCCCGACCCCGCAACGCGGGAGCCTCGTGCACCGGGCTGCCCAATTCAATAAACATAATGATAGCTACGATTTGATTTGACTATAATATAACTAAAGGGATGAACACACACTATGACCCACTCAACAAAATTGCCTTTAATAATATCTTCAACATATTTGTTGAGTGGGTCATAGTGTGTGTTCATCCCTTTAGTTATATTATAGTCAAATCAAATGGTCAGCTATCATTATGTTTATTGAATTGGGCAGCCGGTGCACGAAGGCTCCCGCGTTGCGGGGTCGGGGCAAAGGATCCATTGTACGCAGCCTTACCTTGCCTTTGGCAAGAGGCTGTTTCCAGGATTTGAACCTTACCTTGCCTTGCCTTACCTTGCCTTGCATTATGTTTATTGAATCTTTATCACAAAATATCCCTGAACGAGCAGCCTTATGAGCTCTTGCCATGAGTGATACTATATTGAGACCAAACAATCAGTTTATTACCTTTGTGAGAAGTGTGTCACATGTCTGTTGTGCTATGGTATAGTAACTTAGTGACCTAGTATGTGCATTCTATTAGTAAAACAATAATCAATTCAAGCGTTAAGCTATTAGCTTTACATGAATCTATCATAGGTGTTGTAAATGGGTGTCATGTTGAGCTTAACTCATATTAACTATAATTAGTTCAAGTTATGAGCTATATGATAAGTTGCTATTTGACAGTGTTAATTAGGGATTATTTTGATCATATTGCATGTCATAATTTGGGTTTTGCGCTTATTTCTTATCTTTGATGATTTTTTGACTTCATTTTATATTTTTCATCAATTGAGTAATTTACAGGTATTAATTGTTTAAATTTGATTTGCGCAGGTAGGATGAAGCTGACAAATAAGCTCAATTTGGAGGAAATGAAATCTTGGTTCGAGTCTGATTCAAATCAGAATTAATTTGGCTCAACCCGGTGAAAAATTGTCTAATTGATTCATCATAGATTCAGCCAAGTTCAATTTGGGCTCGAATCCGGATCAAATCAAGCTTGAATTGATTAAAATCTGATTTGGGTCGGTTCAATTGCATTAAAGCCGGTTTAATCCAGCCGGTTCAGCCTTGGGATAAAATGGTTCTGGTTCATCGCGTCTGAACGGAGCTCGGTTCATTTTTTTCTCCCAATCCCTAATTCTCATCGCGGCGTCGTCTTCTTCTTCGGGCTCCTGTCGCGAATCCACCTCCTTCACCCCGATCAGCACAGTTTGATGACGACGGCGGCAACACTCGACGAACGCCGAAGATTCCGAAGGAGCCTCCACCGACGTGGTTGCAGAAGTGATAGCTCTCATTTCCCCCTCGATCGCGGAACGTTGCTGAGAGTGGTCAGCTCCGGCGACTGGCGGCCGACGGTTCTCCCGCACAACAGATAGCAAGCTGTGAGTGGTTGCTCCGACGAGTTCTCTGTCCTCCCGACTCCACCAGTGCTGAGCAAAGTTGATTCCGCCGACATGGTTGCGAACGCGGGAACGATTCTCCTCGGTTCCGATTGCCTTCCATCCCTTGGAGAGTGCAAGGTAAGGGTTCTACTTCATTCTTCTGATGTTTGGTTGTGGTTGCAGCTAGATATCGGGCAGAGGAAGATCCCCGATCCATGATTCTCCCCCATTCTCCGCCGTGGGTGTCCTGCTCCAGTGCGATACGTCTGCCCCTTTGGTGTGACATCGATCGATTAAAGCATGCCTTGGTTCTGTGCAGATTGGGAGAAACTATCCCAAATTTTCTTCCCTTGATCAGATTTTTCCCCTTTGTTTTAATTCCTGTTTGTTAGTTACTTGAATCAAAACCCCCCCCTGTGTGTGCTTGATCAGCTCTGTTCAGCTATTTTGTTGGGCAGAGCATTGAAATCTTGGTTATCTGTGTGCATATGTTGGTGAAATCTATGTGCATAGGTTGATGAAGTTTGTGTTGCAGTATTTGTTTGAACTTGTGTGCTTTGACTGAGGATATTCATGTGGTGATTTCTATAAATAGTCAATGAACATTATGTTTGAATTTTGATTCTAATAAAGGATTTGTTTATTGATAATACATGTTGTATTAGTGTAGGATGTTGTAAATTAGGTGTTGTATGCATTGTAAAATGATTGTATATAATGTTTGAGTTGTATAATTTCCTTGTGATTAATGTACAGCTTGTATGAATTAATTTGTAATATGTATTAGAGTTTGTTTTCGTTTTGTAATTATTTGTAACTTTGTTGCACTTAGGAAAGTATGACTTATCGTATATGGGATGCAGAGTTCAGGTTGTATAATGGTTTGTATTGACTAACTAATTCATTGATCCTGTAATTAAATTGTACAGTAATTTGTGTAAAAGTTGCATGATGTGTATAATGCGTATGCTATTGTTATTGTTTAGGTTTATTTTGTTCTTGTTGATTCAATTGCAGTGATATTATGTTAGGATTGTATCATATTGTTAGATTGTATATAGATTCCTCATTGTGTGGTTAGTGTGTATGTGGTGTAATATTGTACGCTATGATTCATCTTGTATCTTGACTCATGATAATAAATGCAATTTGTATAATAAACTATGAGATTCGTGATTCTATATTGTTGTAATATGATAACTAATTCTTTGATTTATGTGCTCCTGTAAATATGATTGTATATTGGTTGTTGTTCGTTATTGTAAATCATATGATTTAATTGGAATAATTGAAGTTGTAAATAGTGGGGACTGAATAAAGTCAATAATAAAACCCCGTACCAAGGTCTATGACAGCTTCTATCATTGAGTCCAATAGAGACGACCCGAACCTCTCTGTACCATTTAAGGCGATAGTTAAGGGTTTGATAAATAAAATAAATAATTAATTTTGATGAGTGTGAGTAACAACGAATAAGGGAATA
>NW_027429585.1:0-2896 GCF_044706935.1 Curcuma longa | reverse complement strand
AGTTTTTCAAGACTTTCCCATCAAGTGGAGATCAGAATTATTGGAACAAGCACTTGCCAGCAATAAAGCAGAATCGACGTGACCTGTGGAACGTCGTGGAGCGGATGAAAAGAGTGAGCATTGAGATAAAGATAATCCACCCGTGAAGCATGGTGAGCCCAAAGCATGTAAATTATTGTGTAACTTTAATAATTGTAAAGGACTGAGCCCCAGGGAGCCGTCCTTTGCGAATATTGTGAGTTGTAAAGTAGGACGAGTGATCTGTAAAGTCTTAAATGGCAGACAATGGGTGATAAAATGAAGGACGATGGGGCCCATAAGCACACCTGCTTCATCCTTATCACAACCATTTCTATTCTATATAAGACATGGAGTGTAATCAGTTTAGACATACTTGAGCAATACCAACTGATCTATTCTGAGTAGTAGAGTTTGCTTTCAAGTTCTGTTGTAAAATCTTTTCAGAGGGAATAAAATTCTAAGCAGAGTCTTGAATTTCTTATTCAATTCCCCAAGAGTCGATCCATTTTATTTAACCTCACATGAACAAAACATCACTAAATCCACATCAACTCCTCCCTACCGAGATCCAATAGCCAACAAGATCAACATCAATCGGCACTAATCCAATTCGTCTTCAACAGAACAACTCAATAATCACAAACAACTCATTCCTACCGAACAGGACAATCCCCAATCACACCGACAACAGCAAGTAACAAGAATCCAACCCATTCGTAAATCTAACCAGCTCAATAAGAACTTACCTCTAATCTGTTTGATTCTTCCTCCGATCCAACCCCGCCGCCCGATCAGCAATCCAAATCCCTTGCGGCCGCGACCAAAGAAGCTCCCGATTCAATTCCAGATCAAGCTCTGAAAATCAGGAAAAACCTAGATCTAAACTCAAGAATCGATCACAACTCAAAATCTAGCTCAAACTATACTCACTGATCTCCTTCTTCTCTTCAATACGCCGCCCGATTTGCCTCTGCTTGACGGCACACCACCACATGGCAGCTATGAACTCGTTGGCCAAAGCTTGGTCGCCGGAGATTCAACCCAATCCTGCCTTCAGCTCCGAACGGCAACACTCACGTGGCGACGAAGATGAAGATCATCGCGCGATGGGAAGAAACGGGGAAGACGAACTTGTGATTTAGGGATCTACAGGAACCGATTTTTAACATTCCTTAACGGATCGGGTTTAAAACCCATTAAGCCAATAACCCGTTAAACCATTACCCTTTTAACCCTAATTAGCTTATTAAATGAGTTAGGGTTTAATTACTCAAACCCAAATCAACTTTAGTGTAATTTAATCAACCTTCCTAATCTTTCCTAAAATAAAATTATTAGGGAAAATTTATTTACAATTAAACCCCTATAAATTTTTGATATTTTACATGGTTAATCATAGCAGAAGTTGACGTATATCAAAAACTCTCTACGTCAGACTAGGATAGACCTGAGAGGGTACTTGAGTCGACCTGAGTACCGGATAATGAGCGAGAAGGCAAGGCTTATCGGTAAGCTCCATGTCGGACTACAGTTGACCTGAGTAGGGACTCAAGTCGACCTGAAGGCATAGTCAGTACGGAGAAAGAGGATCGATGTTGAGTTGGGGTTGACCTGAGATCAAGTCGAGTAGACCTGATCATCCTATAAAAGCAATGTCAACCAGAGGCTCGAGACACAACTTTCCAATACTTCCATGAGCAAACTCTGTCGAGACAATGATGCCCTGAGCAACCAGCAGCAACCCTAAAGTCACCGCAATGCCGGAATCGTACGCAATCGAAGATCAAGCACATCCTGCGACTTGGGGAACAAAGTTCTGTACTCATCCATTTTGTAATCTCTTTATGCTTTGTTATCGAGATTGTTTTCTACCGTTTGACTTGTTTCCGTAAGGAACAAGTTATATAGTGGATTGCTTGTCGAAAACGGTCAAAGAACGTGGGCCTTGGAGTAGCAGCCTTCGGCTGTGAACCAAGTAAAAAAAAGACTTGTGATCAGTTTTCTTTAGTTACTTTAGTCTTCCGCTAATCATACTCTTATCTTACGCTTTCGCACGCTTTTGCATTGAATGTCGAAAATCAATTAAAAATGCTAAAGTGCTATTCACCCCCCCCCCCCCCCTCTAGCGCTTTAATCAATTCTACAATCAACACAACGGTCAGATTGAAGAAAATAACTATAACTAGACTGAAGCTCAAAGAATAATGTACATACTCAATTTTAATAATTGTGTTTTTAACTATTGTATGAGATTTCTCTACCTCTAGATTATTTTCGATGAGGAAATTTTGACAAACACTTTCATAGTCTTGGACTAATAACCAGAGGATTGGCCAAGTAAATCTCATATCTCATATTTTATTTCATTTTATATTTATATTTTAATTAGTGTGCCCATTCTAAAATCTTTAGCAAGAGAAAGTGATCACTTTTTTGTATGTCACTATTAACCCCTCTCCTCTAGCGTTCCACAAACAACCTCCACTACACCAATAGTTTGTATTTAACAAATTGCTCAAGTGTACAAACAATCTTAGATACCATGAATTCAAGATGGGGTGATGAACGTTGTAGTTTGGAGCTTAAAGTTGTAAATAACTTTAGATCATAATTATATAGTTCACTCAAGTTAAAATTAGAATGAACATAATATTTCTATTAATTTATGTTTAGGGGACAACCGACTTAGCTAGTCAATTGGCAAAGAGCAATTGACTAGGTCAATCTTTTGATGGCTAGATGAAATAAATTGTTAGAAAAAAATTACATGGAAATGATTGAATTTTGAAGTGGTGAAGTGGAACAATCGACTAGAGGTGTTTCAAAAGCTAATTCTAGGGAATCTTTCATGAGAGGGATCTTGATCAGTTTTAGT
>NW_027429584.1:0-1857 GCF_044706935.1 Curcuma longa | reverse complement strand
TGTTAGTGAGAGCCCTAGAGCCAATCATTTGATGATTGTTGTATGGACTCATGTATCATATTTCTATTTTTATAAAGGCATTACTTTTATGGTTATTATACTTACTTGTATTAGTGCCAAATAAACTAAGTATAATAGCGTCCTTGTGTAGTAGGTTCGTATCTATATCAATCGATTGGTTGAATCGATAGTGAGATGATATAGAGAACACTACACTAAACTATTCCTAGTCAAGTATTAACATTCAAGGACAATGTTAATGCATAGAGACTAGCATGTAGGTCAACATGATGACTTGATCTCACAAGTCATGGATATGAGATATCAAGTTGACACATGGGTATGCATTAGAGAATGTATACTGAATGACCCGCCATGAGAAAGTATCATGGATCGTTATATGAGTGTCATATACTTTCTCATGTGGCTATTAGTATGACTATTAGTCCTTGGACCTGAAGTCACCATGGTTCCCAACATAAGGAGTTATATGCTTTGGTTTCGTCAAACGTCACCCGTAACTGGGTGGACTATAAAGGCGATTACTGGGTGTATAACGAATTATGTAGTGGGATGTGAGTGATGTAGATGGGATCTATCCCTCCTATATGACGGGAGCGATATCTTAGTTCTTGATAGAGTTAGACCACTAGAGTGCATGGCCATGCCCAAATGAGTCAACATGAGATGTTGAGCTCGTTTGATTGGAGTGAGTCTACTTGGAGTTCAAGACATAGATTGATTAGAGGATGACACGGTCTATGCCTCGGTTTAATCAATCTAGATATCAAGGATAGAAGGACATGGTCACATATTGTGAGAGTCACAATTAGTAGTCACAAGGTGATGTTGGATCTCAACATTCTTGTAACTTGGGTAGCAATGATGTGTTGCTAGATACCTCTCATTGCTTATGTCCTTAAATGAGTTTAGGGGCATTGCCAACGTTACAAGAACCTATAGGGTCACACACAAAGGATATTTTGGTGGAAATTGAGTTCATATGATGAACCAAGAGGATTAGATTCATGTGATGAATCAAGTTGGGTTAGATGTAATCCAAACTAGACTAGAGGAGTTGATTTGATCAACTTTTGGAAGATTAGAAATCAAGTTTGACTTGATTTGAGAAGGAAGAAATTATGGTCAAGTTTGACTTGACTTGGGGGTCAAGTTTGACTTGACTTTGTGCCATGTCATCATCCATGTTGACTTGACTTTATGCCATGTCATCATAGATGTTGACTTGACTCATGCCACCTCATGGTCAAGTCTTGACTTGACCACTTGACTTTATGTTGAGGTGGCATAAGTGATGGCCAATAGAGTGGTGCCACATCACCTTGGTTGCCACCTCATGGGAGGTTACAAATGATTTTGTAACTCATGTGTTTAATGCTTTTTAAATGGTGATTAATTAGCATGAATGCATGGTGGTGGTGGCCCACCACAAGAGAATGATAAAGTGTTTTTTCATTCTTTTTTTCTCTTTCCATTCAACGTGAAAGTGCTTCTTCTCCTCCTTCTTCTCTTGAGTTCTTTTCTTCCTCCTCTCCTCCTAATCTGACCTTATCCACCTAAGGGTGCTAGCACACCATTTGGATAAGGTTTTTCCACCAAAAGATCCGTGTGGATACCGGTAGAGGAGCTACGCTTGGAGTTCTCGAGATCCGGCGAACCAAAGGAGGACTTGCGGGATTTGCGAAGGGCTTCGCATCAAGGGTATAAACCTTCGTCATGTAGATCTAGTGTAGATCTAAAGATTTTAAATGTACAAGTTATTTTTATGCTTTCGCACGGATCCGTTCGGAGGGTTTCGGGGTTTTCCGCAACGCAAAAAGCGGTTTTGCGGCCCGA
>NW_027429583.1:0-4732 GCF_044706935.1 Curcuma longa | reverse complement strand
TGAAAAGCCCTAAACTAGATGTCACGATAGGGCTTCAAATTAGAATTTATAGATTTTATCGAAAACCCACGATAATTGCAAATAAATGAAGTATAGGGGCCTCGAGTCGTGTTTTTCCAAGGACTAGCAGAAATTCGTTTAATTCGAGCTTAAGTGTCGTTCTTTTTGGGGTTTTCAATGAAAATGGGGTTTTAGGGATTTTAGAATGAAATGCAAATCAAAAGTATTAAAACATGGATGAATTAATGACACTTGTGAATGAAGCTAAATTATCCTTTACCTAGGAATGCAATGCAAGAATTTAGGACTTTAACAACTAGACTAAAACAAGAAATGAGTTTAACGAAACTAATCTAGCTTAAGAAAAAATCAAAACAAGATGCAATCAAAGAAAACTAATAACTCAATTGAACTATAAGCAATCAAAGGGAACTAAAATTTGGTGGCTGAAATTGGCATGGGAAGGAAGTTTGGCACGGAACACTACCCACACTATCATTGTGTATTAACCAAAATTTGCATCCAATGGTGTTTGACAGCTTTACACCCACAATTTGAATCCAATGATACTGAACAGTGACTGAGGAATGGAAATTCGGAGTTTCATTAAGCTTTCAAATATGTGAGATCTAAGTTAGCAATCTCCAAAACAACTCGGTTAACTGAATTAGCTAAACCAACATCAACATTTGCCACGGATTGCAATTACAGGTTCTAAACAGACTTATCAAGGTGATACGGAACAGTGCAGGAAGTTCCAGAAATTTGAAAGGATTCGAGACAAGCCAATTCAGTTCTAAAATGAAGCAAATTCAAAACATAATCCAAACAACAATCTAATAACCAAATGCAACAAGTTCAATTCGAACACAACATCAAACGGGAGTTAAATAGATTCAAAATCAGAAATCAGAAACGAAAGGTATCAGAAATGTTCAGAAACGCAGAAACACGTCCAGCCTCTTCTTCTCCTTTCGAATCCCCGTAGCTTGGTGTCAATCAAGCAATTGAACCCCTCTGAAGCTGGAAGATGGTCTCAAGAGGTGTTTGCTCGCCGCTAGCACCGTCAAAAGCCCGAAGAAACCCTCCACGGACAGTAAAAATGCGTTGCAGACGAGTTTGAGCTGACAAACTGGATTCCTTTGCGTCTTCGTGAACCGATCGGTTTGCTGATGCTATAGGCGTGCTCTACGAACCTAGGAGAACCCCTCCAATTGGTCTTGGCTTCGGATTGCACAGCGAACCGCCGGAGATGACAAAAACAGAGGGTGAGGTCGCCGGAGAAACCCTCTCCGTCGCTCCTCCTCCAGCCGCCAAAATATACCCAATCGGCCGGCTTTAGCTTCTTCAGAGATCAAGGAGTCCAATGAAGTTGATTTGGGAGGACGAGGGCGCGCCTACACGTACGTCGCGGCAGAGCTTTCTTCTCGCGGGGACGAAGCACAGTGCGGCGGCACTGTTCATCGGGTAAGTTCGGGTATTTAATCGGCTGATTAATCAGAGAATCTGAACCTTTGCTTTTAAATCCAACGGCCGAAATTGATTTAGGCTCTAGGGCAGTCTAGGGTTCTTGAAAAATTCTGAAATTTTGATCAGGCTCGATCTGAGTCATGTCCTCCATGTTGGCTTGATCGGTTTGGTAATTTGACTTGAGTTGACCACGGTTTAGCTCGAGTCGGGTCCGATTTAACCCTAAAATCAATAAAAATCAAATTAATGCCAAAAAATTACCATTAAATCACAAAAATTATATCAAACCTCAAATTATGCAATATGGGACAAATATGGTCAAATCGATTCAATAAATGATCATTTTCATATAAAAGCCCAAGAATAAATCGATTTAAAATTAATAAAATTCTAATTCATCAAGTAGCAAAGAGGGTAATGAGATATTTAAAAAGAACTAGTGAATACATGCTCACATATAAGAGGTCAAATACTATTGAGATCATGGGATATTCTGGCTGATTTTGCGAGATGCCAAGATAGCATGAGATCCACTTCAGGCTATGTTTTTCTATTGGCTGGCGGAGCTATCTCTTGGAGAAGTGGTAAACAAGCACTGACAGCTTCTTCCACCATGGCAGCAGAATATATAGCATGTTATGAGGCATCAAATCATGGAATATGGTTAAAAAAATTTATCTCTGGGTTGTGTATTTTGGGAATGATTGAGAGACCATTGAAATTATTTTGTGATAATAGATCAGCTGTATTATATTCCAACAACAATAGGAGCTCGACAAAATTAAAGCACATCGATATCAAGTTCCTTGTTGTGAAAGAAAAGAGTACAAAGTGGACAAATTTTGATAGAACACATAGGTACAAACTCCATGATAGCAGATCCTTTTACAAAGGGTTTACCACCCAATGTCTTCTATGAGCATATCACTCTTATGGGGTGTTATTCAATTTGATGAAATCTAGATCTAGTGGGAGTTTGTACTAATTATGTTTTCCATATATGTTTGGTTACATACCAAGTTTTTTTAATCAGATATAAAGTTTAATGTTTACTTCATTACACTTTGTACAACTTAAGTTAATATTTTGATCTCACTTTGGTTAAGGAGGACCAGTTGAAAATTGACATGAATAGATCACCTTGCATGTAATTTTCATGCCACACATTCATGATTATCAATGTTATTTGATTATATTGATATACGTGACCACTGATGGTTTAGTTGTGATAGATACAACAAAGACTACATTGATCCTATGTCTATATAATTAATGGACGAGATTGTTAAGGAAACCCTATGACTATGATGACAAAATTTTGAGCTCACTAAAGTTAACACATTTATAAATTTACATATATGATTCAGTGGGAGATTATTAGAATTTTGAGATCATAATTGTAATTATAAATGTCATGTCATCAATTAAATAAGTCAAAAATTAATGTGGTCAAATTATGATTAAAGAATTTGACTTAAGGGCTTAATTGCCATGAATATAATAGTGTGGATACCACATGTGTAATTTTTAATTTATTGAATGGTCAAATTAGAAAGAAGCAAATTTGGATAATTATAAAAGGGGTTATGGTCCTAATTTGTAGAACGACGCTTCAGTTTTGTTCCCCATCGACAAAACTCTATGGAATCTTAAGAAAATCTGCAAATTGAAGATCTTGGCTTTAGATCGATTGCAAACTATGAATCCTGGTATGCTTCCGCAATTCTGATTATTATACTTGTGATTTCTTGAGAATTGAATAAAGTTTAAGGTTTTCTATTGAGATTTCCCTATCGATTTTTCTACATCAGAATCAATCCACCAAGTGTTATAAATCGTACTAACTATATTGAATTCATAACAGACAAATGAGAGAGGAATCCCTTTCTTTTCAAGTGAATCCTTAAATTTGTTGCAATCCTTCTTCATGTGCTCCTTCTTTTTATAGAAGAAACACTTGGATTTCTTTTTGATGTTAGGTTATGGTGAAATTTGTCCTTTCCCTTTTCTATTGACTTTGACTTATTTTTGTGGCTTCCCTTGTACCGTCATAAGAACATTATCACTCATTTCCATCAACAACCTTCCTCTTGTACACACATGGTCATTAATTAACCACTTATTGATGGAACCTTCCTCTTGTACACACATGGTCATTAATTAACCACTTATCCTTATGTGTATTGTAGAAAATTTTAAAAGGACCATATTGATGAGGAAGAGTGTATAATATTTAGTGCACAAAGAATGTTTCAGATGTTTCTATCTCGAATGTCTTCAATCGAGCCGCTATATCTCTTATTTTCATGATGTGCTCTCGCACGCCTTTCATGCAGGTGAGACTTAATGATGAGAATCCCATTATTAGAGTGATATATAGCAAGGTTGCAAGGGCCTTTTCTGAAGTTGCAAATTGTTCATCAATTGACTTAATGATGAGAATCCCAGCAAAGCCAAAGCTTTGACTTTTTCATGCTCCTTAGCGCTCGTTGCTCTTCCCGTTCTCACCCCACCACCGATATTGAGTGCGGACCCTTGCAATTCCCCATTTCTCAAGTCCTCCTTCCTCCCGCCCACCGTCATTCAATCCTCCTCCACTTCCTTCTCAATTCGATCCTCCTCCACTTCCTTCTCAAACCGCACCACCACCACCACCGGACGGAAATTTCCTCGTCCTCTAACCGTCACCGCTGCTTCCTCCTCCAAGATCGTCCGCTTCCCCCCGCTCGACCGCAACGCATCCAAGCACAGCCGCCTTCGCTTCGCCCGCAAACTTAAGACCCTCCTCCTCTCCAAACCCCGCCACTTCCTCCCCCTCCGCATCCTCTCCCGCTGCCGCCCCTACCTCGGCCTTCCCCCTCCCGCTCCCTCCTCTCTATGGTCCTCCGCTACCCAGCCCTTTTCCGCCTCCTCCGCTCCCCTCCGACCTCCTCTCCGTTGCCCTCACCCCTGCCGCCGAGGATCTCGCCGCTCGCGAGTCCCTTGCTCGCTCCCACCTGACCTCTGCCCTTGCCTCAAAACTCCAACGTCTCCTCATGCTCTCCCCACGCCGCTCCCTCGTCCTCTCCAAGCTCGTCCACCTCGCCCCTGACCTTGGCCTCCCCCCCAACTTCCGTTCGCGTCTCTGCAACTCCCACCCCGACCGCTTCCGCACCGTCGATACCTCCTACGGCCGCGCACTGCAGCTCGTCGCCTGGGACGACGCCCTCGCCGTCCCTTTTCCCTCCTTCCGCCCGCCTCTGTCCTGCGAGGACCGCCGCAC
>NW_027429582.1:0-6009 GCF_044706935.1 Curcuma longa | reverse complement strand
CAGTGGCGGAGCTATTGGTGGGCCAACCTGGGCCATGGCCCAGTCTTTGTTAGGACTCCGTAAAAAAAATCACGAGGGACGCGGTTTCCGCCTCACTCGGGTTGGAAATCGCGAGGATGCAATTTAAGGAGGTGAAAACCCTAGCCATCCACCGCCTCCTCCCACAGTCGCGATCGTCTCCTCTCGCAATCGCGAGCGTCGTCTCCTCCCGCAATCGCGAGCGCTGACTGCTGCAATCGTAAGCGCCGCCTGCTCCAACCGCGAGCGCCAAGCGCCGCCTCCGCGCCCACAATGCCCTCTACTCCGCGACGCCGCTGCCGACGCGCGTGACGCTGCCGCATCCCACCGCGACCCTTGCCAGTAGCGAATGCTACCTGCCTTCGCCCGATAAGACTCCGTTGCATTGAGCTATGGCACCAGGTGCATCTCTTTTCTTTGTTGCTTTCCGTGTTAGCTTGTTTTGTCTGTGACTGAGGCGTTTGGATGGGAGTTCGGTTCGTGATTGTCTTGAAAGTTGGGATTGATGTTGTTTCTTTTAGTTTGTGTTCGTTCTTCCAGAGGGATTCAATTTTTGTTTGTTTGTTTGTTGGATTCTTTGAGAAATTAAATTTGGGTAGTTTATTTGCTGTGGAATTGAAGGTTTCGTGCTGTGAAGAGATTAATAATGAATGGATTGGCATTTCGTTGTTCCGTTGATGATATGCTTTAGTAGTTGTTGGGACGGGAAAAAAAATCTTTTGTTAGGCGTAGTGTAAAGTAGGTTTAGGGTGACCTTGAACTGTTGTAATAGGGAACCTTTCTTTGTTTAGTAGTTTTTTCTCCCCCTCTGACTCCAGCTACAATTTTGTTTGCTGGTGATATTGCTCTGGGCGGAGAATTTTGCTTGTTGAAGAAGTAGATAATGAGACAAATATTTGAGCATTAGCTTTTTCTCTGAGATAAAATGATGTCCAAAAGTAAGCATTTTCTTCTTTTACTTATATTTGTGCTCCTTTACTTCTAGTATAATTTGGTGAGAGTAACTAATTGATAGTTGATCATTTCAGTGAATCTTCTGTTATCTTTTATTTTTCTGTCCAAGGAATTCTTTTTAAGTTTGTAGGTAATGAATATAAGCTATGTCTAGGCAAATCAGAAAGTAGGCACTACTCCATGTTTGTGCTCTGAATGATCCTGGAAAGAATTATGAGTTGTGTTACCACTCATAGATGATTACTTTTTGTGGTCACCAGGGTAGACCTGGAAAAGGGTCGCCAACACCGTCAGAATCCATCTGTGATTCTGGCACGAGGTAAATTAGCAAGAAAATGATATCTGCTTATAAGAACTGTAGAAAGAAAGTGTTGTTTGAATTGCACAGATGATGCATCCACTAGTGTTAAAATTGAAGACCTATATTAGGGTTTATCTAGCTTCTATTTTGTGGGGCATGAATTAGGATCAATTAAAATTTTGTGGGGCATGAAATTTGGCCCACCCTTCGGAAGAATCCTGGCTCCGCCCCTGTCTATACTTTAACCTTTCAAAACACTATATATTTGAAAACTTGGTTGACCAACACATTAGACACAAACCTCTAGGTCAACACTAATTCTAAGAACCCTAAGACACATAGGCAGAAAATCCTTGTGGTCAACAAGGATGTCTAGTCTAGGGGAGGTCATTCTTGAAAGATCATATTTTTAAAAACCTCTTAAAAACAAACCTTAGAAATTCAAAAATTATATTTAAAAAAAATCTCTTAAGTTATTTGCTCTGGCTGAGTTAGATTAACCTCTAAGACACTTAGGGAGTTTGCCTTGTGGCTAACAAGGGGCCCTGTGGAAGTGTTAGATTTAGGGGGAGGTCTAAATCGAAAGAGTATAATTAATTAAAAATTATTTTTCATAAAATTAAATTTCAAAATCATTTTATACATTATCTTCTTAATTCTGGGTCAAACCCTAAGACACACAGGGAAGCTGCTTTGTGGTTAACAAAGAATCCTAATAACGTGTCTGATTCAGGGGGAGACTCTGAATTAAAAGGATAATTATTAATTTTCAAAAATACCTAATTTGAAAAACATCTTCAAAATCTACTTTGAAAATCAAAATTATATTAAAAAATTGGGTTTTCAAAAATTATTTGAAAATTCTTTTGAAAAACTATTTTAAACAAATCTTTCAAAACTTAAGTTTGAAAACTGTTTTGAAAATCTAATACAAAATTTATGTTTCCAAACTTATTTGAAAATCACCCTGAAAAATAATTTTACAATCTACTATGGTCTTTCAAGAATTATCAAGACTTAGACGTGACCATAGGCATTACCATTATTGTTGGTGCAAGAGAGAGTGGACTTAAAATATTAAATCTTTTTGATGTATGAAAAGGGGGAGAAGAGATCTTAAGTTAATAATCTAGATTTCTCCCAAGAAAATTAAACCCTGACCTAGGACAGAGCCGAGCACAAGTCCAACAAGTCTGGAGGACTTGGTTGGCATGAATTCTCCAGAGTGGAGTGGGTTAGGCTAACCCAAGATTTCGGTAGAAATCTGAAGTTAGACCCACTAGGTAAGACTTTAGGTTGTTGTATTTGCTTGCTTGTATGCTTGTCTTGCAGGAACTAGATGCTGGAAGCAAGAGGAAAAAGCAGAGGTGAAGCGAGTAAAGTCAACGCAAAGTCAAGCTCAAAGTCAACTCTGGTCAAACCGGAGTTGAGTCGACTCAGATCGGGTTTTGAGTCGACTCGGCACTGGAGTCGACTCAGATCGGGTTTTGAGTCGACTCAGGCTGACACAGAGTCAAGAGTTATCGCCGTTGACGCCACGCAAGCCGGGGTCGACCCAGAAGGCAAGTTGAGTCGACTCAGAGAGGATAGCGGGCGAAGGCGATAAAGCTTTATCTGCCACATCATCTGGAGTCGACCCAGATAGGGATCTGAGTCGACTCAGGAAGGCTATAAAAGGTACCCGCGAGCAGCAGCCAGAACAACAATTGATACGCCTTGATTCCGACAAGAGCTGCTACCAAACGCGAACAAGACCAGACGCTTGCAACCGGGGAAGATCCAGGAGGAGTGCGCTGCGCTCGGACTTCCAGATCGGCAACAAGTGCTTGGTTTAATCTTTCTTACTTGTTCTTTCTGCACTTATATTGTTTGTATTTCTTGGGCTGTAAGACGGGTTGCTCCACCTCCGAACGTTGTTCGAAAAGGAGACCATTAGTGGACGGGCGCCTCCCGAATTAGGCATTGGACGTACTAACCCTGGGGGGGTTAGGAACCAAGTAAAAATCCTACGTGCCCTTCTGCTTTATTTCTAATATTCCGCTGCAAGTCTTTTTGTATAGAACGAACGATTTCTGAAAAAGCGGCACGCGCTATTCACCCCCCCCCCCCTCTAGCACGTACACGATCCTACAGACTTAATGCGCAGATAGATGCCCTTAGCAAAAGGCTAGAAAACATGAACATTGGAAAGATCAACTCGGTTTCTACGCCTTGTGATATTTATGGGGATTCTAGCTACACAAAGGAATTGTGCCAAGTGGGAGCACTGGAAGTTCAGATTGCCCAATATGAACAGTGTGATGCAGTTGGTATCTACAATCAAAAGAACAACCTGTACTCAAACTCCTACAATTCAGGTTGGAGGAATCACCCCAACTTTTCCACCGCAACAATCAGGGGCCTTTCTATCAAAATGCGCCCAAGCAAAGTGAGGAAGTATCAGACACCTAGAAAATCCTAAAGATTCTGGAACAGTTACAAAGTGATATGGTTAAGGTTAATGAGAAATTGGATGAACATGATAAGAGGATGAAGATGCAGGAGACTTAGATTACTTAGATCAGCTCTTCCCTCTCTTCCAGAATAGTGGGTGCACTTTCAGAAAAATCAGACTTCAACCCAATAGAGCATTGCAAAGCCATAGAGCTTAGGAGTGGACGGATCTTGAAGGGCAAAGAACCTCAAGTGACTGCTCCTTTGGAAGGTATTTCACTCCCATCAGCCGTCGAGCTGTTGGATTTTTCGGACCACAAAAATTGCTTTTTGCATTGCGAAAACCCCGTAAACCCATGCCACCGGATTCGTGCGAAAACAATGAAAATTAAAACTTATGCATGTTATCTACTCTTACATCTACATGAAGAGTGTTTTACCCTTGAGGCTTGCCCTTCGCGTATCCCGCTCTTCCTTTCGACGTTGGATCTCGAGGGTGTCAAGTGTACACCCCTCTACAATGTATCCACACGGACAAAAGATGGAGACCAAAAATCCTTTAGTGTGCTAGCACTCCAATGGAGTTTCGGCCAAGAGAGGAGAAGGAGAGGGAGAGGAGAACTCAAGGAAGAAGAAGACTTGAAAACACTTGAATGACCAAATGAATTAGCCTACACCCTTCTTGATGTGGCCGACCACTTGAATGAGGGAAGGGAGGTTACAAACCTCCTTTAATGCCATGAGTTACAACCCTCTTTGTAACCCCCATGAGGTGGCATCCCTTGATGATGTGGAGCATCATCATTGGCCATCATTTATGCCACCTCACCTTGAAGTCATTTGGTCAAGTCAAACATTGACCATGAGGTGGCATAAGTCAAGTCAAACTTGACCATGATGTGGCATAAAGTCAAGTCAAACTTGACCATCAAGTCAAGTCAAACTTGACCATCAAGTCAAGTCAAACTTAACCATTAAGTCTTCCTTCTTAAGTCAAGTCAAACTTGACTTCTAATCTCCCAAAGTTGATCAAATCAACTCAACTAGTCTAGTTTGGATTACACTTAATCCAATTTGATTCATCACATAAATCTAATCCTCTTGGTTCATAAAATGAACCTAAACTCCATCTAATTGCCCTTTGTGTGTGACCCTATAGGTTCTAATACCATTAGGAGGTAGAGAGTAATACCAATCCTTCGCCCTATCACGGAGAAAGAATTTGAAAAGCATGAGTCTAGTGACATCAAATCTGACCCCCTTCATCCTCATAGTACTGCAATGATTTGAAAATATCTCTAGATGCAAGTTCGAGTCTTCATTTGGTCTGCCGCCAAACTAATTTTATTGTATCATGGCAATAAATCCAGGTTTGAATTAAAAGTTTGATGCTTCAATATCTGGTACGGCGATACATGATGTCATTCCTTTCGCCTGAGGTGCAGCGTAATCTTTCAAGGACTTCTGAGCCATAGTATCTGATATGTCTTCTTGAGTGTTAAGTCTTTAAGATTGAAGTCTCCTCCGGTATGTTCTTTCAATTTCAGAATCGAAATGAAACTCCACTGAGTTGGACCTACGCATGCACAAGAATAAGAATATATTATTGGCTTGCCGGAATAAAAATAAATCTACAAAAAATAGTACCAATTAATGAATTGAAAGAATTAAAAAAAATAAATGGAAGCAATGTATAAATAAAAGAAAAACTCTTAATGTAAGAGCTTAGTGAAAAATTCCGCACGGTCCTCGGCAACGGCGCCAAAAACTTGATGCAACTCCGCAAGTATACGGAATATCGTCAAGTAATAAAATGTAGGATCGAGAAAACACGCTAGAGGGGGGTGAATAACGTGTTTACGCTTTTTTCGATTTCGATTTAAATAAGCGGAAGCAAAAACTCAGAAGCGAAATATTACGTATAAAGTAAAGACAAAAAGGAAAAGGTGCACACTTTGTTTTAGTTGGTTCACAGCCCAAGGCTGCTACTCCAAGGCCCACGGTCCTTGACCGTTTATTGCAGGCAATCCACTAAATCAACTTGCCTCTTACGGAGGCAAGTTCAACGATTACAAAACCACAATTGAACACTTGGCAACAATTAAATAATTATAACTTTAAATTAGTTACCAAAGTTGAAGCTTGATCGTGCTGGATCTTCCAAATATGGCGAACTCGGCGTAGCGGCGATTTTTGGGATGTTTGGGATCAAGTAGGGCGCCGACGTTGCGAGAGTAGCATGGAGGAATCGAAAGAATAGTTGTGTTGGGGTTGCTGCTCGTGCATCTCTTTTATACTGCACT
>NW_027429581.1:0-2728 GCF_044706935.1 Curcuma longa | reverse complement strand
GATGCAAGTATACGGGTGTCATCAAGTAATAAAAAGATATCGATCCACAGGGACCGTGGAATTACTAAGTAGATTTAGCACAAAAAGGTGGGAGAGAAATGAGCATGGGTTATTGTGGGGGAGAAGGGAGCACTTTAGAGTACTTAATCCTAAATTCGGAGAAAGGAAACGACTCATATGGGTATGCCAAGCGATCCTAGACTTCGGACTTCCTCAGAGTATTGATTAATTGACTTGGATCCTCTCACCTTTCCTCAATAATTGTACAATTGAAGAGACGCTAACCAATATATCCAATTAGCAACCTCGCTAGTATCTTCGGAATAAATCATTGGTGTTCTTACGTCATCATTGTTAGATCAAGGTGATTCTAGATAGCCCGGTTCAAGGCTTTCCTGTGTCACTCAAGCGCCCCGGAATGCTACTAAAATCCTATCCCCTGTCACAGGATATCTTTTTTACGGACCTCTCTCCAACAATGAATAACCGCTAACTATCCCTCATAGAAACTAATTATGATTTAAGAATTCGGAAACTCGCCCGGTTCAAGGCTTTCTTCCTGTCACGAAGTGCCCCGGTGTACGGCCTAATGATTCCTCAAATCACAATTAATCTCTACCCTCATAGATTTATACACAAGCATTTCATCATTCACAACACAAGCATAAATCCACAAGGCAATAGACAATCAAATCATAGGAAATGGTAGATTAACAAATCCAAGTTACAATCATCCAAATACACCTGATTTATCCTACATCCTAGAATCTAGGGAACTACTCCATGATGGAGAGAGTACAATACAAAGAAGAATAAAGAGAATACATCCTATTTCGAAGAATACACAAGAAATGCAGTAAAATAGGACTTATCAATGGTTTTCTTCTTCCTCGGACTGTGAACTCTTCGTAGATGAGATGAAGATGGGATGGAGTAGCCGGATCGATGGATGGATCGTCGAATCTCGCTCAGGAATAGGCTTCGGTGGCTCAAGAATATCTCCAGTGGCTCTCCAAAGGTCTCCCCCCTTTGCTAGGGTCCCAAAAATATCTATTTATAGCTGCAGTCCGAGGTCAGACATGCCTCCTTCCACACGGCCGTGCCTGGGAGGCACGGCTAAAAGTGGTGAAGGCTCTGTTCAGGGGCACGGCCGTGCCTTTTAAGCATGGCCAGAAGCAGTGGTGTCTCTGTTGAAAGGCACGACCGTGCCTCTGAGGCACGGCCAAAGCCCGTTTCTTCAGGTTTTGTAGGGCACGACCGTGCCTGGGAGGCACGGCCAACAGCAGGGACTCCTTTGATGAGAAACACGACCGTGCCTTATGGGCACGGCCAACAGCAGTGGTCTGTAGGATTGATACACGCGCTAGAGGGGGGTGAATAGTGCGTGTCACTTTTTCTTGAAAATCGTTCGTTTATCCGTCAAGATTAAGCAGCGGAAAATCAATTAACAGCAGAATGATTCGCGGGATTTACTTGAACCCCCTAGGGTTAGTGCGTCCAATAAAAGCAAACTCTTGTAGTGTTTGGAGGCAGAGCAACCCGTCTTACAGTCCAATAAGCAATACAAGTAAATGATAATAGAAAGGACAAGTAAGAAATAAAAAACCAAACAAATTGCCGCTGATTCGGAAGTCCAAGCACCGCGTACTCCTCCTGGATCTTCTCCGGTAGCACGTGGCTGGTTGTTGCGTTCGGTAGCAGTTCTGGTCAAAAAGCGGATGTTAGAATCATTGATTTTTGGCTGCTGCTCGAAGGCTTCTTTTATAGCCCGCCTGAGTCGACTCAGATCCTTATCTGCATGGCGACTCCAGATTATGTGGCAGATTTCCTCTCTGATCGCCTTCGCTTCCTGGGTCGACTCCTCTCGTGGTGTCGACTTCGACTTGTCTTTTGGGTCGACTCCAGCTTGCGTAGGCCGAGTTTGAACGGCGATAAGTCTTGATCTGAGTCGACTCCAGTGTCGAGTCGACTCAAAACTCGATCTGAGTCGACTCAACTCAGGTTTGACCAGAGTTGACTTTGAGCTTGACTTCATGTTGACTTTACTCGCTTCACCTCTGCTTTTTCCTCTTGCTTCTAGCTCCTGGTTCCTGCAAGACAAGCATACAAGCAAGCAAATACAACAACCTAAAGTCTTACCTAGTGGGTCTAACTTCAGATTTCTACCGAAATCTTGGGTTAGCCTAACCCACTCCATTCTGGAGAATCCATGCCAACCAAGTCCTCCAGACTTGTTGGACTTGTGCTCGGCTCTATCCTAGCTCCCCAGGATTTTTGCTGCGGTTCGGTTCTCTCTAACCAACCCAGACTTCTGCTGCGACTCGGTCACCTAGACCAGCCCAGACTTCTGCTGCGACTCAGTCACCTAGACCAGCCCAGACTTCTGCTGCAACTCGGTCACCTAGACCCAGACTTCACCTGGTGCACTCAGGACTCTGCCAAGACTTCCGCCTGATCCTCCAAATCAGGACTTCCCTTTGCCTAGCCTACAACTAGGACTTTCTCTTGCCCAGCTTCACTCACCAGGACTTCCCTTGCCCGATCGTCCAGATCAGGACTTCCACTGCCTAGTTTACCCGACTAGGTCTTCTCGCTTACTTCCACACATCTTCCACACATCCAAACATGAAGTCCTGTTTGGATCGCCCCTTGGTCAAACTGACCAGACTTAGGTGTATTGTCAAACATCAAAACTCTAGGCAAGATCTTAGTGCATCTTGCACCAACA
>NW_027429580.1:0-2264 GCF_044706935.1 Curcuma longa | reverse complement strand
TTACACTATCCATTACCTCATCTTCGCTCGAGGAAGATTCGTCATCACTCGATTCTTCTTCTTCGCTTGTGGTGTCGTGGTCACTCTCTCGTGCTATGAGTGCCATGTGCCGGGTGATGTGGCACAACTCCTCCTCATCGTCCGAAGAGTCACTACTTGAGGTGTCCCAAGTGGCTTGAGCTACCATCACCTCCTTCTTCTTCTTATCCTTCTTCTTTCTATCTTTTGAATCTTCTTTCTTCTTTAGCTCCGGACAATTCGGCTTGATGTGTCCCTTCTTGTTGCATTCATAACAAGTCACATTAGGATTATAGTTAGAACTTTGAGGTTTACCTCGTGGTGGTGTGAACATCTTCTTGACGTCTCTCCTTGTGAACCTCCTCGACTTTCCCATCATCCTCTTGACGTAGTGGGCTACTTCTCTAGCCGACATTTCTTCGTCACTATCGGAGGATTCTTGCTCGGACTCGGATGAGGCTTCCTTCTCCTTCTTTTTCTTCTTCTCCTTCTTTTCTACAAGTAAAGCTATACCTTTCTCTTTTGTAGACAAGTTAGCTTGTTCATGTAATTCGAATTCACAAAATAGTTCATCTAATTTAACACTAGATAAATCCCTTGACACTTTATAAGCATCGACCATCGATGCCCATAGAGTGGTTCGGGGAAATGCTTGAAGTACATACCTCACTAGATCGCGGTTGTCAATTTTCTCACCTATGACGTGGAGACCGTTCACGATCTCCTTGAAACGCCCATGCATCTGGCTTACCGTCTCATTTGGCTTCATCGTGAAGGTTTGTAGTTGCCCAACCAAGAGATCCCTCTTGGCTCATCTCGATTCGCTTGAGCCTTCATTCAGTTCGATGAGCTTTTCCCAGAGTTCCTTGGCCGAGTCGAATGGGCCAACCTTGCTCAATTGCTCTTTGGAGAGTCCGCACTGCAAGGTAGTTGTGGCTTTCGCATTCGCTTGCGCCTTCTTGCATATGTCTTTGGACCAATCCTTTGTAGGGAGAGGAGCTCCAGAAGCATCTCTTGGTTTCTCGAATCCATCTACAATGCTAAACCAATTGTCAATATCGTTCATTAGATAGTATTCCATCCTACCTTTCCAATAGGCAAAGTCATTGCCGTCGAAGTAGGGAGGTCGTGCGGTGTTGTATCCCTCTTGAAACGCCATTGAATGTTTCTCGGTTGAACGTTGATTCTTCCGAAAAGAACCTTGCTCTGATACCACTTGTTGGGACCGATGCGTTCGCTAGAGGGGGGTGAATAGCGATTCTTTGAATTTTCCTACAAAATCGTTAGCGGAAGCAAAAATAAAAGCAAAGAAAAGATCACAATCGCTAACCCGTTGATTTACTTGGTATCCACCTCTACGAGGTGACTAATCCAAGGATCCACACACACAGAGACCTTTTCCACTATGAAAATCCCTCCTTTTCAAAGATCACTTTGAAGGCGGAGAAACCCTTACAGAATCAGCCTCTTCCTTTCACAAGATATAGAGTGAAGTTTGAGGAAGAAGAAAACAGGTTTACAATGATTGAGATTGTGCAAGAATGTAGAAAAGTGAACTGTTATAAACTCTGGCGTCGAACTTCATTTTATATAATTTCCGTACATCAGTCGACTGCTCCAAGGGCCAGTCGACTGATGGGCTTCAACGGCTCTTTAATTTGCGTTTAATTGTCCAGCTGGCAGCCCAACGGTTGTTTATCAGTCGACTGCACCATCACCAGTCGACTGATACCAGTCGACTGATCGAGTCAACCAAACTTTCTGTTCGAGCACCAGTCGACTGATGAACAGTGTCAGTCGACTGATCAAGCTGAAACTCTGTGTGTGCTTCTGATCAACCATCAGTCGACTGCATGAACAGTGCCAGTCGACTGATCAAGCTGAAACTCTCCTTTCAGCTTCTTCTTCAGCCCTTAGCCTTGACGCAAGCCTTCAAACGTCTTCCACAAGCCTCGTGCCCTTCCTTGCACTAGCTTAAGATCGTTTCCCTCAGCTTCGTCGTGCTAAGTCTCCCTTTGCCAAGAGGCCTCTCCGGGACTTCATCCTTTGCCAAGAGACCTCGCCTCCAGGACTTCATCCTTTGCCAAGAGACCGCGCCTCCGGGACTTTACCAATTGCCAAGACTTCATTCCTGGACTTTCCTGTGGACTCAAACCACACAAGTTAGATCACCAACATTGCCTAACTTAAACTCATTTTAGCCAAACATTAAAATCCAAATCACTTGGGGCAAGATTGCACCAACA
>NW_027429579.1:0-1777 GCF_044706935.1 Curcuma longa | reverse complement strand
GTTCTGTAAGAATTCACCGGAACGGGTTTTCTAGTATTTCCCAACACGTGTAAGGTGAATTTTGGTTTCTGATGATTGGATGTTATTTGTTATCTCTTGTAAAATCTAGATGTGAAGAAATTAGGCTTGATTCGAAAGGGAAAGGCAAAATGGCACATGTGGTGAGAATTGAAGCAAAAATGAAGAAAGAAGTAAAGAGAATGTATCGAGGAGGAAAATTCAAGGAGTTTAGATCAGAATTGGTTCATGGATTTGCAAAACACACTTAAACAAATGGGATACAAGAGAAAGAAATCAGAAAAAGGCAAGGGTTCATTGATTAGCATTTAACTATACTCATGTCTACCACTTTCATTCACTTTCCTATTTCAATTTCTTTTCTCTTGGATTTTCATTTTAAATTCCTATTTCATTTGTTTCAGTTCATGATCTCTTTATGTCTTGAATAAGCCTAGTATATGTGGATTCCAAATCAAGAGTGGTGGTAGAGAGTAGAAAACAAGCAAGCCTATGGTAGTGCATGAACTTGGGTTGCTTGAGTGAGCTCTACTTCATGTTGATCATGAACTAGAATTTAGGATGAGAGCCACTGATTTTATTCACTGAAAATAACCTTGTGAGATTTAGTGTGATACATTTATCTCAATTAATTATGAAGGGTGAAACTTGCTATGTGGTTAACCAAATACAAAGGTTAATCCATGGATTTAAGCTTTTGAGACTCACAACTTAGATAATTCCCTTTTAATTATTTCTAATCATAATTAAGAATGATCTAGCGAGGTACGACCTTAGTTTATTTTGTTGACTTGAGCGAGATGCTCAAGGGTAAGTGTGGGGGAATTATTATATAGTGGTGAGTATTCCCGCCTGTCACACAGGTGACCCGGGTTCGATCCCGACAACAACGCTAAAATTTGACAACCCTAGATTTGCAATGTGTCACGAGTAGGGTTGCAAATTAGAATTTATATTTTTATCAAAAACCCATAATAAATTCAAATAAATGAAGTATAGGGGCCTCGAGTCGTATTTTTCCAAGGACTAGTAGACAATTGTTCAAATTGAGCTTTCATGTCGTTCTTTTTGAGGTTTTCTATGAAAATGGGATTTTGGTGTTTTAATGACTTCAAATGAAACTATAAAATAGTAAGAAACCTATTTTTGAGACTAATACTATTAAACAAAAACCCTAGAACATCAAATTCTTGGCACGAAACAGTACATGTAGAAATGGCACAGAACAGTAAATGCAAAGTTAACAGAACTCGAAGTTTAAGCTAATTAAACTCTAACCCAATAAAAACATTCATCAAAATCTAAACAATAACCAAATAAAAGAATTCACAAGGTTGCTAAAGATTGAATTAACAAGAACTCAGAAATTACTGAAACTAAATGCAGAAATCAGAAATGCTGAATGAAATTAGAAACGAAAATAGTAAACTCATCCATCCTCCCTTGTCCGATTGTTTCTCCTCAAATTGGTGTCAACAACTTGTTGAATCCAACAATGTGGCTTCAATAATCTATAAGGAGTCTTCACATCGGTTGCTGGTGCGGTTTGCTTGCTGCCCGAGCCACGAACAACCGAAGAAACCCTCTCCGAAAAGAACAAGCTCGTGCAGAACCATGTTTTCAGCTGGCAAAATCGGAAATCTCTCTTCCTCCTTGCGCCGGTGAAGTTTCTGATCCTTTGGATATGTTCCGCAACCTTCAGAGAACCCCTCGTCAGCTGGCGGCTTCAAATTTCTCAGCACCTCATCGGAACTCGAAG
>NW_027429578.1:0-2850 GCF_044706935.1 Curcuma longa | reverse complement strand
CAGTAGAGTAAGCTTTGTCAGCTGACAATTAAATTTGACAGTTACAAAAAGCACCCGAATATTTTTATATCCTAACATCTGAGAGAAATAGCCAATATGATTCGGGAGCTAAAGACTACTGATCATGAGTTGATTGATGAACAATAGGTTTAGGCAGTAATCCATTCCCTTCTTGATTTTTGAGAGATGATGAAACAAAATCTAATATATAGTAAAAGTATCAAGACTTTTGCTGATGTCTCACACCATGTTGAATTGGAGGTGGAGAGAAATGAATCTGCAAGGATTTCTAGACAAGCTTTTGTAGCTGAAAGTTCTGTTAGAACATTTGGATCAAAGAATAAGAAAAAATGATTCAAGAAGGGGAAGGAAAAGAAGCTAGTGCTGCGCGACCGGCTGGGCCCAAAGGAGAAGCAGTTCAAGAGGAATAAACATGAAAAGAAATCTAAAAGCAAGCTGACTTGCTTTAACTATGGCAAGAAGTGCCACTTCACTTGGGAATGTACTGAGTCGAAAAAGATATATCCATGTTTATCTTCCATTCATTAGCATAATGTTACAAGTACAGTGTTGTTATTTGATTCTTATATTTTATGGATTATAGATTTAGGAGCAATAAACCATGTAGCTCGCTCACAAGCTACATTTGTGGAGTACCATCGGGTACTAGCTGGCAACAAATGGATATGTATAGAAAACAATACAAGGATTGAAGTTAAAAGAGTTGTTACTTACAAACTTAACCTATGTGGTGGGCGCACTTTGCTTCTACATGATGTCCTTTATGCTCCTAAGATTAGAGGAAATTTAATTTTTATTAATTGTCTTCTTGGATTGGGTTATTGTATTAACTTTTACAGACGATGTGTGAAACTTCGAATTAACTCTGTGTTGATAGGATATAATTTTTTAATGAATGTTTTCATAGTTCTTGATGTAAAACCGAATAATGATTATGGAATTGATAGTTTTTTTTTTAAACATTACTTTTACTAGTGATGTTGATATTAATGATAAAGTTTGGCATGCTAGATTAGGACATATTGGATAAGAATGTATGAATAGATTAGCTAAAGAGGGTCTGTTAGACACGATCATGTTAAGATAAACTTGTTTGTCTGTGAGTATTATCTTGTTGGAAAATCAACTAAGAAATTATTTGGTAAGACTATTAGAGCTGAATCACCATTGCAATTACTTCATTCAGGATATTTGTAGTCTGATGAATGTGAAGGCTAGACATGGAGCTTCATATTTCATTACATTTATTGATGACTTCACATGTTTTGGTCATGTGTATTTGATTTCTCATAAATATAGAAGCATTAGATTGCTTCAAACGTTATATGAATTGAAGTTGAGAATCAATTAGATCGTAAGGTTAAAACCTTACGGATTGATCATGGAGGTGAATATTTATCTGATCAGTTCAAGATAATATGCAATGATAAATGGTTTATTAGACAACTAACGATCCCAAGAACTTCATAATAAAATAGGGTTACTAAAAGAAGAAATCGAATTCTTCTAGATATGATTAGGTGTATGATGGTTCAAGCTAATTTGTCATTTTTCTATTGAGGAGATGCATTATTAGCAGCAACCTATATACTTAACCGAGTGCCTTCAAAATATTAGTTATGACGCAGTATTCCCTTCAAAATCTATTCCCTCTATAAACACTGGGCAGACAGCAAATCAAATTTTAGTAATCTGAGACCTTGGGGGTCAGCTACTTATGTTAATGATCGCACTCACAAATATGAAAAACTAAGACCTAGGGGTATAAAGTGTATCTTTATAAGATATTCTGAGATCTCTAAAGGTTATATTTTTATTGGTGAGCAACAAGATGGAACCATCTTTGAATTAGAATCGAGAGATGCTACTTTTATTAAAATTGAGTTCCCAACAAGAGGTGACATTGAAAAAATTATTTTACTATTTAAGGAGGATAATACTTTATCAACGATAAATGTATCACAACAGATGTTTGAAGCTAGTCAACCTAGTAGAAGTGATTTATCAATTAATGAGATATTTTCTCAATAGTTCAATCTATGAAAAAGTACTCGTAAGATTATTCCTTGGAAATGGTTTGATATTGAGAATGAGACATTAATGATTCTCTCAATTAACGATGAAAAACCTCAAACTATTGTGGAAGCATTTAGACGCTCAATTAGAGAAAAATAGAAAATTACAATAGATGAAGAAATATAGTTAATGAAAAAGAATCAAGTTTGAGAATTAGTCGATCTTCCTCTAGGCCAAAGGGCTATTGAGAATAAGTGAATTCTCAAAATTAAGAGGAAAGTAGATGTATCGATTAATAGATACAAAGCTCGTCTAGTAGCAAAAGGATATACCCAATAAGAGGATATTGATTTTGAAAAGAGATTTTCACCCATTGTGAAGTTTGTGTCAATACGTATCATTTTAGCTATTGTAACAAATTTTGATTTGGAATTGCATCAGATGAATGTAAAAATAGCTTTCCTTAATGACGAGTTTGACGAGAAAATCTATATGACACAGCCAGAAAGTTATATTACTGCAGGCTAAGAGAATAAAGTGTGTAGACTTAAAAATCTATATATATCTGAAGTAAGCATCAAGATAATAGAATATAAGATTTAATGAAGTCATTTTATCTTGTTATTTTGAAATGATTAATGAAGATCATTGCATTTTCTTGAGAAAGAAAGAAGGTTTATTATTTTGTCATTATATATTGATGATATGCTAATAGTTAGAGATGATATAAAATTTGTGATAGAAGTCAAAACGTAGCTTCACTACTAGAAAAAAGTTAATAGACAATGCCCCAAAGACAACGATTTTTAGTAA
>NW_027429577.1:0-1096 GCF_044706935.1 Curcuma longa | reverse complement strand
ATGGTAATAAAATAAAAGCTTCAAGCTATGTTGCTGAGTGTTTTAATTTATGGCATGATCGACTCGGACATGTGCATAATAATACTCTGAAACATCTCATTAAGTTAAATTTATTGCCACACATCAATGTTGACGAAATACACAAATGTGAAGTGTGCGTGGAAGCAAAAATGATGAGACTACCTTTTCATTCGATGGAAGATCAACGACTCCTCTAGAGTTAATACATAGTGATCTATGTAACTTAAAATTCATGCAAACTAGAGGAGGTAAAAAAGTATTTTATTACTTTTATCAATGATTGCATGAGGTTCCGTTATGTCTTTCTTTTAAGAAGTAAAGACGAAGCCTTAGAGGTGTTTAGAACTAAACAGAAGTTGAGAATCGACTTGATAAATGAATTCAAATAATTCATAGCAATAGAGATGGAGAATATGATACACCGTTTGATGAATTTTATTAAGAATCTAGAATTATACATCAGACAACAGTGCCTTACTCACCTCAATCAAATGGTGTTGCCAAATGTAAAAATCAGACACTAAAAGAAATGATGAATGTCTTGTTGATAAATTCAGGCTTACCCCAGAACTTGTGGGGGGAAGCTATGTTATCAGCAAATCACATTCTTAATAAAATCTCTCACAAGAAAAATGATAAAACTTCATACGAACTATGGAAAGACCGCGAGCCATCGTACAAATACCTAAAAGTGTGGGGGTGCTTGGCAAAGGTCGAAGTACCTAAACCAAAGCAAGTAAAGATCGGACCTAAAATGTTCGATGTGGTATTTGTCGGATATGCCTATAATAGTAGTGCATATCAATTTATAGTTCACAAGTTAGACATTCCTGATATTCATATGGGAACAATCATAGAATCTCGGAATGCGATATTTTTTGAAAACGTATTCCCAAATAAGAAGGGAAACGTTCAAAGTGATAACAATGAAAGTTTGAACGGAAAGTGACGTTTCTGAATTTAGTTGTTATAAAAGGACTATTGATGATTAAAGTGAAGGGCCATCTACCAATAGCAAACGGGCTAGAGTTGAGAAATCGTTCGGGCTAAATTTCATGACTTTTATGTCAGAGAT
>NW_027429576.1:0-12129 GCF_044706935.1 Curcuma longa | reverse complement strand
GCACACGTCCTTCTCGCTCCACTGGCATACACTTTCGTAGCTTCCACATCCCTCGGATTGCACCGAGCCCGTCGGCTCACTTCCCCGCACGACCCTTCTCGTCCGCTACGTCTTACGCTTGACTTCCTCCATACCTAAGTTCCTGCACACTTAGCAGAGGAATTAGAACAACACAAGACCTAACCTAACTTGGTTGATCACATCAAAACTAACAAGGGCACCAACAATATTTAGAGATTTTACCAAGTCGTCTGGGATGCCCCTTCCACACCCACAGAGGTACTAACCAGTGCTTTCACCCAAGGGCAGATGGATGGAGAATTCTTCAGATCCCTGGTAAAAAAATCTCTTGTCAATTATGCTAAGTTATTGGAAAGAGCCAAAAAAATATATACATTTTGAATAAACTCAACTTGCCCGACAAGATGGCCGCTTAGCCAGCTATAGATCGGAAAAAAAGGTCTCTCCGCCTATGCATCGCAAAGGGGTATCACGTGTACTTTACATACCTTCCCGGTAAGAAAAACACACCGTGCATGATGCCTCTTCCTTTCCTATTTTAGAAGAAGCACTTAGTCAGGGGCCTCCGAAGGAGCAGGTTCGTTTTTGCACATATCACCAATTTTCTAGTCATAAAACTAATGAATGCAGACAGTTAGCATGAGAGATGGTGTCACGTTCCGAGAGACTGCTGTCCAAAAAATTTCGACAACATCTCCCCTGTAACAATTCAACTTTCTGAGTACATATCAACATAGAGGCCTACACGGCTGAAACAACAATACAATATATGTAATTAACTACTAAACTATATGGATGAAGGCCCACACGGCCACAACAACACATACATCTCATCATCAACTCTACAACAACAAAAAACTGACCACGATTATACAAAAACTCAACGTATACCAAAATCTACAACAATGCAGCGAAACATAATGATAACATCCACGATGAAATCCATATAATGGATACAACTCAAAATCCAAATCTATACAACGTAAAACCACAAAAATCAAAATCCTCTTCCAGCGGTGAGATGGGGGCAGTCCGGCCGAACTCCAAGCTTCGTTATCCTTATCTACTACCGGAGGAGATAGAAAATCCTAGGGTCTAGATGGTGAGTATAAAATACTCAGTGGGTACTAGAATGAAAGTGAACAACATATCGAGGTATCAAAGGAATATAAGCATGGATATCAAAGGTATACTGTCTCAACAAATGATACATAATGAAAAAGGTCAATATACAACGAACAACTAACAAGTGCAAATGTAAACAATGCATGTAATGCCACATCATGCAACAACCATATATCAAACAAGTGCAACAACCATAAATGCAGTAACTACCAACAACTACATGCACACATGCAACATACGGCAATAAGAATGGTCACTATCAGCTCGCCACCCCCAGACACCCACACAATGAATTGGGGCGCAGGATAGGACAACTACATGCACTCCAACAATAGACAACTACATGTGAGTTGGGAAGCAGGGAAAATATCACTGTCTATACTTAACATCCCCAGACACCCACACAATAAACTGGGGTGCATGACAGGAGTCACCAACTCCAACAAAAGACCAACTACATGCGAGGGGGAGGGGCAATATCCTAGGAGAGCTATCTAGCTAGTCCTAGTCGCACCCACATAATGCTATAATGCTCTCACTGTACCACTATCATCAATGCTCTAGTGAGAGCCAACAACAACAACATGTTATGATGCATACTCAGTTCAACAGATAATTACTACATCTACCAACATATATTCAACATTAATCATGATAGGTAAATGGTAAGTATCAAGCAACGATTTAAGCAACGACTATAATAAGAAAAGCAACAGGATAATCATGTACTATCAAAAGAAGACCTGTGTTGACCAAGTACAAGAGTACCCATCTAGTGGGACGCATGTCAAAATCAAAACCTCTCCGTATAACAGGGTCTACAAATCAAGGTCCTACAGATTACAACATATAACACGCACTAAGTACAATATTATATTAAATTCTATGTCAAAGTAAACCCCAACCGAGTCTCACATTTCAACCAAATTTTAAACCAACCTAATCCACTTGACACAACTTGATCGGATTAATCCAACCAATTTAACTCAATCCTTACTTAATAAATAAGATCATTAATTAGCCAATTAATTAATAGATAAAATGGTAATTAATTATATTAACCAACTTGTTAATTAACTGAATTATAATTAATCCAATTTAATCAATTAATAACTTAGTCATTAATTGTTCACCAAATTAAATTAAATCTCCTTGTTAAATAGGCATAAACCCTAATTAAATCAATCTTATGTCAATTAATCTGGCCAAAACCAACGGCTAGTTAATCCAACTAACTCTATTAAACTCATTAATTAAATTAATTAATCACTAATTAAACCATTCATCAAATATTAATTAAGCCATCCAAAATTAACGAACCTATATGGTTATCTTCTTTCTTTTCTGCTACTTCCACGTATTAGGTTATTATCCCCAATCCCAAACAAACCCTAAAGTTACCACATTATTCATAACTCCCAATTAAGACAACTCAAACCTCATTCAACAATTTAATTTATCTATTTAATAAAATTATCCTTAAGTCAACTAATCACAAACTGGAATTAATTCTCAAACCAAAGCTCCCTCAGTATCCCCCTATTAATATCATCATCATTTAAGAATAATAAAATAATTGTCCCTAGGAATCAACATTCACACTGCTACACTCTAGATAACCGTCCACAATAATTCATTTTGATCCATTCTTATCAATAACACTTCTAATTTCAACCAAAAATATCCCTTTTATTTTGGATTACCTCAACCGCAATCACCTCATTGGGGAATATAAACCATAGTTACAAGTGCTAACCCATGCCGCCCGAAACAGGAGGTACCCACTGTTCCGGCACGGGACCGGACCGACATTGATTGTGGCGACAGCACACAAGAACAGAAGTAATCAAATCGAGTAGTCATAAATCTTACCTCGAGCAACACAATCAAGCTGCGAGCCGAGTGTAGAGGACGGTGGTCGGATTGAATCGAGGAAGGCAGCGACGATGTAGCGGTGTTGGGTCGCAGCAGAACGAAATCAGCGGCGGTAGAGCATCGGGCGTCGAAGGGGCGGCTACGTCGACCTGTGCAATGGCGAAACGAGCGGTAGCGGCTTCGAGCAGAGGAGGGGGTAGAGCGGCGGTGGGCTGTGTAGCAGCAGGACGAACGACGACTACTTCGAATAGGGCAAGAAAAAGGGGTGTGCTCGCTGAGGAGGAGGTGCAATAGGCGATCACTAGGGCAAACGCGGCGCGGGAAGTAACGGTTGAAGACGGCGACGGTGTCGGGCATCTTCACCACGCGGAGGCCATCGAAGGGTGCGACGGTGAGAAACAGGGCAAAGGGAAGGGATTAGGGTTTTCACTCCTCCTTGATCCCTCGGTCTCCTATGGCTTTTATCGTCACTGCCGACGCGAGGAACTCGGTGAAAGGAGCGGGCAACAGCGATGGCGTCCTCTGTTGGACACGATCTTCGCGTGAAGAAGAAGATGTCGCGTGAGCAGGGGCGCGGCGTGGGCGGAATTTAGTTATAACGAGGAGTGCACAATGCTTTTAAATTAAAGTTAAGGTTTGGGCTAAACTAGATTTACGAGTCGAATCTTCTCATCCCTTTTATTTTATCATAGTTTTAACCTAATCCTAGATCCGACCCATTATTCTAAATGGGCTTTTCTAATCTGGGTTTTAGCCCACGTAATCCGATCTAATTAAAACTCAGTCTTTAATTGGTTAGTTCTAAGTGCACAATGCTTTTAAATTAAAGTTAAGGTTTGGGCTAAACTAGATTAAATTTACTGTAATCCTTGAACCGATTACTGTAGTAAATCAGGTTCAATTTTTATTGGCTTGGTTCACAAACTAAACAATCTCCGATTTGACTCAAACTAGTTTTGTTAGATTCATCTTTACGAGACGAATCTTCTCATCCCTTTTATTTTATCATAGTTTTAACCTAATCCTAGATCCGACCCATTATCCTAAATGGGCTTTTCTAATCTGGGTTTTAGCCCACTTAATCCGATCCAATTAACACTCAGTCTTTAATTGGTTAGTTCTAACCCCTAAAATTTTTAGTATCTTACATTCTCCCCCATTAATAAAAATTTGATCCCCAAATTTCCTACTTATGTACTATAGCACAAAATACCATAGTAGTTCAGATTATGCTTCGATGACCGATCTCTTGTTCCACGGTGTCTCCGTTCTGGTCGTAGCATCAACGTATCCAAATTCTGCAATGGTCGACTGGGTAGCTGAAGGGATATGGTCTGCCTCCACTCCAGATGAAGCTAGTTTTGAGATGCGCCTATCGACTAACGAATATATTGGTGTACAGGGCCATACTCAAATATTCTCCGCTAATATTACTACTATACATTTTTAAGAAACAAATAAGATGTATTAGATAGTTTTACTTACAATGCTTGGAGAGATCATGTCATTGTCTGTCCCATCTCACATCTTAGATCGAATAAACCAACATATGATGAAAAATTCAAAAGAAACGACGCCAAAAATGCAACGACAAACCCAGAAAATAACATATGAACCGTAATACTAGGCTCTGATACATAAAATTGGTATCAGATAAACCATAAATGTAAAATCCTGAACAAACCGAACTTGCTCTGATACCATAAATTATCATGTCTCGAGAGACGACCGTCTGAAAAATTTTGACTGCATCTCCCCTGTAATAATTCAACTTTCTTGAGTACATATCAACATAGAGGCCTACACGGCTTTAACAACAATACAATACATGTAATTAACTACTAAACTATATGGATAAAGGCCCACACGGCCACAGCAACACATACAACTCATCATCAACTCTACAACAACGAAAAATCGACCACGATTATACAAAAATTCAACGTATACCAAAATCTACAACAATGCAGTGAAAACATAACGATAACATCCATGATGAAATCTATATAACGGATACAACTCAAAATCCAAATCTACACAATGTAAAACCACAAAAATCAAAATCCTCTTCCAATGGTGAGATGGGGGCAGTCCGGCCGAACTCCAAACTTCGTTATCCTTATCTACTACCTGAGGAGACAGAAAATCTCAGGATCTCGGTTGTGAGTATAAAATACTCAGTGGGTATTAGAATGAAAGTGCACAACATATCGAGGTATCAAAGGAATATAAGAATGGATATCAAAGGTATACTATCTCAACAAATGATACATAACGAAAAAGATCAATATACAACGAACAACTAACAAGTAATAAGAATTATGCAAATGTAAACAATGTATGTAATACCACACCATGCAACAACCATATATCAAACAAGTGCAACAACCATAAATGCAGTAACTACCAACAACTACATGCACACATACAACATATGACAATATGCATGGTCACTATTGGCTCGCCATCCTCAGACACCCACATAATGAACTGGGACATACGATAGGACAACTGCACGCACTCCAATAACAATCCACAACACATGAGTGGAGAGCAGAGAAAATGTCACTGTTTGCACTCAACATCCCCAAACACCCGGATAATGAACTGGGCGCACGACAAGAGTCACCCGTTCCAACAACAGACCAACTACACGCAAGGGGGAGGGGCAGTATTTCAGGAGAGCTATCTAGCTAGTCCTTGTCACACCCACACAGTTCTATATGCTCTCACTGTACCACTATCATCAATGGTCTAGTGAGAGCCAACAACAACAACATGTTATGATGCATGCTCAGTTCAACAGATAATTACTACATCTACCAACATATATTCAATATTAATCATGATAGGTCATCAAAGATTAACAACAATTAATGAGACTATATTGAGGATAAACAGATCATATCAAGGTAAACGGTAAGTGTCAAGCAACGATTTAAGTAATGACTGTAATAAGAAAAGCAACAAGATAATCATGTACTACGAAAAGAAGACCTATGTTGACCAAGCACAGGAGTACCCACCTAGTGGGACGCATGTCAAAATCAGAACCTCTCCATATAACATGATCTACAAATCAAGGTCCTGCAGATTACAACATATAACACGCACTAAGTACAATAGTATATTAAATTCTATGCCAAAGTAAACCCCAAGTCTCACATTTCAACCAAATTTTAAACCAACCTAATCCACTTGACACAACTTGACCGGATTAACCCAACCAATTTAACTCAATCCTTACTTAATAAATAAGATCATTAATTAGCCAATTAATCAATAGATAAAATGGTAATTAATTATATTAACCAACTTGTTAATTAACTGAATTACAATTAATCCAATTTAATCAATTAATAACTTAGTCATTAATTGTTCACCAAATTAAATTAAATCTCCTTGTTAAATAGGCATAAACCCTAATTAAATCAATCTTATGTCAATTAATCTGGCCAAAACCAATAGCTGGTTAATCCAACTAACTCTATTAACTCATTAATTAAATTAATTAATCACTAATTAAACCATTCATCACATATTAATTAAGCCATCCAAAATTAACGAACCTATGGTTATCTTCTTTCTTTTCTCCTACTTCCACGTATTAGGTTATTATACCCAATCCTGAACAAACCCTAAAGTTACCACATTATTCATAACTCCTAATTAAGACAACTCAAACCTCTTCAACATTTTAATTTATCTTTTTAACAAAATTATCCTCAAGTCAACCAATCACAAACTAAATTAATTCTCTAAACCAAAGCTCCCTCAGTATCCCCTACTAATATCATCATCATTTAAGAATAATAAAATGATTGTCCCTAGGAATCAACATTCACACTGCTACACTCTAGATAACCCTCCACAATAATTCATTTTGATCCGTTCTTATCAATAACACTTCTGATTTCAACCAAAAATCTCCCTATTATTTTGGATTACCTCTAGAACCTCAATCACCTCGTTGGGGAATATAAACCATAGTTACAAGTGTTAACCCATGCAGCCCGAAATAGGAGGTACCCACTATTCCGGCAAGGGACCAAATCGGCACCGATTATGCCGATAGAACGTGAGAACAAAAGTAATCAAATCAAGTAGTCGTAAATCTTACCTCAAAGCAACATAATCGAGCTGCGGGCAGAAGGCGGAGGACGGCGGTGGCATTGAATCTAGAATGGCAACGACGATGCAGCGGCGTTGGGTTGTGGCAGAACGAAAATCAACGGCGGCAGAGCATCGGGCATCAAAGGGGCAGCGACATCGGCCTGTGTTGTGGTGAGACGAGCGACGATGGCTTCGAGCAGAGGAGGGGGCAGAGCAGCGGCGGGCTGTGCAGCGGTAGGGCGAATGGCTGCGGCTTCGAATAGGGCAAGAAAAAGGGGCGTGCTCGCGGAGGTGCAGGCGCAATAGGCTATCACAAGGCAAACGCGGCGCGGGCAGTAACGGCTGAAGACGGCGTCGGCGTCGGGCGTCTTCTCCACGCGCCGGCCGGCGAAGGGTGCGGCGGTGAGAAATAGGCCAGAGGGAAGGGATTAGGATTTTCACTCCTCCTTGATCCCTCAGTCTCCTATGGCTTTTATCGTCGCTGTCGGCGCGAGGAACTCGGTGAAAGGAGTGGGCAACAGCGCTTTTAAATCAGAGTTAAGGTTTGGGCTAAATCGGGTTAAGTTTATTGTATTCCTTAAATCGATTACTATAGCAAACCAGGTTCAATTTTGGTTCGCTTGGTTCACTAACCAAACGATCTCCGATTTGACTCAAACTAGTTTTGTTTGATTTGTCTTCGCGAGACGAATCTTCTCATCCTTTTTATTTTATCTTAATCTTAACCTAATCCTAGATCTGACCCATTATCCTAAATGAGATTTTCTAATTTGGGTTTCAACCCACTTAATCTAATCCAATTAAAACTCAGTCTTTAATTGGTTAGTTCTAACCCTAAAATTTCTAATATCTTACAGATGGAGTGAGTAATAAAGGAAAAGTATTAGGGGAAAAGAGCTTCATCCCCCACTTTTGGACATGATACCTATAAATATCCCAAGCAAGAAGGACAGAAGAATCGCACAGAAAGAAATCAAACTAGTTCCTCCCGAGGCCGAGATATTAGATCCTCAAAAATATATTCTCCTGATTCACCTCAGAATTGGAAAATAGACCGAAGAAAAGAATAGGCACGTGCTGATCAAACTCAACAAGATAACTTTCCTCATCGGGGCATCGTCAATATGATATCGGGAGGATCTACGGATGGAGATTCTAATCATGCCAGGAAAGCTCATGCAAGAAGGTTGAAAAGTTACAGTATCAATACTAGAAGAGGTAAAGCCAAGGGATCCACCATCAGCTTTAGACCACAAGATCTCGAAGGGGTCTCCACTCCTCATGATGATGTTTTAGTCATCCGTGCCATAATAGCTAACTATGATGTAGCTCGGGTCTTCATTGACACAGACAGTTCTATCAACATATTATTCAAAGAAGCCTTCAGTCAGATGCAGCTAAAGAAGTCCGAGCTAAAATCCATAACTACTGCTTTATTTGGATTCACTGGACATGAAGTTTAACCACTGAGACAAGTAAACCTATCTCTCTCTTTGGGACAAGAACCTTTAATACGAACTCGTAGTGTTGTTTTCATAGTGGTAGATGCGCCATCCTCATATAATGTTATTCTGGGAAGACCGGCACTTAGTGCCTTCCAAGCAGTGGTCTCTACTTTTCATCAGAAGATAAAATTTCTAATAGATGATCAAATTGGCTCGGTTGGAGGAGATCAGGCTATTTCTTGGAAATGTTATACAGCTATGGTTCACACTGATTTTAAAAAATTAAGAAGAACTCTACGAGAAGAGGTACATTCTCTACAAGAAAGTCCTATGACTCAACTATCGCAAGAAAAGGAAAGAGTGCAGATTGTGCCCGAGCTGCCCAATAGAATCTCTTAGATAGCTGTCGATCTAACACCTGAGTTTGAAGGCTAAGCTAGTAGCCTGCCTCGTCGAAAATAATGGTATATTTGCTTGGACTCCTCAAAAAGTCACAGGAATAGCTCCCGACATCATGGAACATCGACTTAATGTCCTCCCTGACGCTCGACCTGTCATGCAAAAGAAAAGACATTTCAGGCCTGAACAAGATAAAGCAATACAAGATGAAGTTGCCAAGCTTTTAGAAGCAGGACATATCTGAGAAGTTCAATTCCCCACCTTGCTCACTAATATAGTATTGATCCCAAAAACAGGAGGAAAATGGCGTGTCTGCATTGATTTTTGAGATATCAATAAGGCTTGTCCCAAGGATTGTTATCCTCTATCACGTATCGATCAATTGATGGATTCTACTTCACGACACGAATATATATGGATGTTGGATACCTATCAGGGATATCACCAAATTCCGTTAGCTCGGGAAGATCAAGAAAAGGTCAGTTTTATCACCTCTGGAGAAACTTTTTGTTATACAATTATACCTTTCAGACTAAAAAAATACAGGAGCAACATATCAGATACTTATGGATAAGGTTTTCAAATATCAGATAGGTCGTAACGTTGATGTATACGTGGATGATATCTTAATCAAGTCAGTCCGAGCTGAAAATCTGATCAGTGATATCAATGAAATGTGTGGTACTCTCTGGAGGTATAATCTTAAATTAAATCCTAATAAATATTTGTTTGGTGTTAAAAGTGGTAAGTTTTTGGAATATATAGTAACTGAAAGAGGTATAAAAGCTAACCCTGGAAAAGTATAAGCTTTACAAAATATGGTCTCCCCTCGAAATACTAAAAAAGTACAAAAGTTGATAGGACAGATCACAACATTATCACGATTCATATCACATTCAGCTACAAAAAACCTGCCCTTCTTTAAAATATTACGCAAGGCTGCTAAATTTACTTGGGATGAGAAGTGTGAGCAAACCTTTAATGACTTGAAGATCTATTTATCAATTCTACCAGTTTTAGCGAAACCTACCCCTGAAGAATCTTTATAGTTATATTTATCCTCCTCTGAAGGTGCTATAAGTTTAGTTTTGGTTAAACAAGAAGGAAGTATTCAGAGACTCATTTACTTCTTTAGTCATCTTCTAAAGGATGTCAAGACAAGACTCACTACTTTGGAAATTTTGGTTATGATTTTGATTTTGACTGTACACAGGCTCCGACCGTATTTTTTTCTCATCTAATAACAGTATTAACTAACAGTGCTTTAAGCTGGATATTGACTAATCCTGAGGCTTAAGGGCGATTGATTAAATGAACTATCGAGCTAGGAGAAATATTATTGGTGCAGGGAGCACCAGATAATCAAACCTTGGTTTTGATGATGGCACGAGGTTTAAGTTAAATGTGTGTTATGTATTGATATGTTTATCTAGTGTGTAGGGAGCATAGAAAAGTCCTAGTTGAGGTTGGACAAAATAAGTCTTAGTTGAGGTCAGACAAAGTAAGTCCTAGTTGATGCTAGGCAAAGGCAAGTCATGGTCTGGAGGACCAGGCAAAAGTCTTAGCAAAATCAAGTGCACTAGGTGCAAGTCCAAGCAGGTCAGGAGGACCAGATGCATGGTCAAAATCTAAGCAGGTCAGGAGGACCAGATGCGTGGTGGAAGTCTAGGCAGTCAGGTGGACCAGTAGGCCTAGCAGCAAATCTTAGGAGTCGAGGATCAAGGCTAAGTGGGAAGTCCAACAAGTATGGAGGACTCGTTGGCAAATCAAGTAAATTTTCTCGAATGGAGTGTGTAAGGATGCGTTCTCGGAGTGGACCAGTAGACGTCGGTCTAACCCAGAATTTCACTAGAAACTCAATGTTAAGACCACTTAACAGTTTGAAAATTGTTATTCCTTTTCTGCTACTTTAGTTTTTGCACTAACTTGTAATGTAAGATTAGAGAGGTTGAACCTTTGATTCTGAATGACCTTATCCAGAATCCAGGTGACAAGTGGTCCAAGCTCCTGGATTGTGAATCCAGGCGATCGGACGTCAGCGAAACAGGCTAGCGAAGCGGTGAGTTGGCGTTGTCCCAGTGGTAGGGGCACCTCAGCTTCCAAGAGCCTGGATTGGTTCTAGGCGCCTGGGTTAGGATAAACATAGTGGCGATCAAAGTTTATCCGAAACCTTCACATCAGCACGCAAGTACCCGAAAAGAGAATACAGGTGCCTAGAAGTGTCGAGTCAGCAGTGTCGATGGCGGATCGACGGACGTCGATTATTTTACACAATATGATTATGAAAGACGAAGATCATGTAATATCAATTTATGATAGTGAAGAACAATATATTATCATAAAATTAGGACTCAACCATCGAATTTACTCAATACATTCAAAGATATTTCGAATTATGTGATATTCAAGTACATCATCAACTTCGTCACAATTTGATTGAACACATTCTAAAAAAAATGATAAATCCTAATTAGCATCATTGACTATCTCTAAGGGTGAACTGGTCCGGCCCCAAGGAAGTTTTCCACCGACTACCAGGGTAAATCGGAAAGTGCACGCAGTGGTCAGCTCAGACGCCCAACATCTTCTGATTGCGCTCCCATTTAGAGGAAAATTCTTGTAAATACGTCGTAGTTGGGGATCGAACCACGGGTGTCTGGGTGACAACCTGGATGTCCTACCGCGACACCATGCCTCGGAGACAAAATGATAAATCCCGGTTGCTCCTCATTGACTATCTCTGGGGGTGACCGGTGGCCCCACGGAAATTTTCCACCAGCCATTAGGGTAAATCGGAAAGTGCACACAGCGGCCAGTCCGGACACCCCTCTGGAAATATGTCATCGTGATGAATGAAGGACTAATTTATCATCCATGAAATATTTAATTATTTCAATTTCAAAATTATGAAACATTTATATTTGTATATTATACTATTTTTTTAAATTTGTGTGTTCTATATTCTACTGTTCAAATAAAATATTAATATTAAAATAATTTTATTTAATATTAAATTAAAGAATTAAAAAATATAATTAATTTTATTTAAATATAAAATTAAATACTCATAAATATCTAAGTTGGTGAGATCTTTAATTATAAAATTTAAAAGTAAAATATTTGATGAGTGAATTCATAAATATTTAATTTA
>NW_027429575.1:0-1132 GCF_044706935.1 Curcuma longa | reverse complement strand
TAACGCCCGCCCTTACGTGGGCCCTTGACGGACGCTACAGTTCTACTATTCATTGCATTACATTCATTCAATTATCATATACGAACAAATAAAACTTTACTTCGCAGCGGAAACATTAACTTAACAATAATAATAGGAGTTCATATATGATAAAGCAACACCAACTTAATAATAATAATAAAACTAACCTAAGTTGCATGGCAGTTCTAGATTTCGAGTTCTCAACATAATAATTAAATTACATTGCTTAACATGCATATATAAAATTAATTGCATGGCCGAGGCTTGGTCAAGTCACCACCACACACATCTTCTCAGCCCTGTCCTGCTGCCTCCCTTAGGTTAGTACCTGTTAGCTGGATCTGCAATGTAAGGAAAGTATCTATAAGCATAAAGCTTAGTAAGTCTCTTTCCTACTCACAAAATCATATCATTTCTAGCATATAACATGGAAGCATAATAATATCTTATAAGCATGTACAACTACTTACTTTCTCATTCATAACTTATACATTCAACATGATCATCATTTATTTTCTTTACAAAAACATACTAACTTATAGATCAACATAATAAACATGGTTGGGGTCCCCTGGCTTGTACCCATTCATTCCTTGCGCGCCTTTCCTTCAAGTAAGTACGAGATAGCTAGTCTCGACTACTTGGTAACTAGGTCTTCTGTCTTTCGACCTAGGGGCGTTCTTAAGGAGCCCATCCCTTGGATCCTTTTCAGGTTCCGGTACAAGCCTTTCATGAAAGTAAAATACTTATACTTTTACCTTTGTTTCCATTTTCACATATGAATGTTCCTTTCATAGCATGATGAACATTCACCTTATATATACCTTGTATTCATTTATTTAACATTATGTACATGGTAATACAACCCTATGGCTTCCTTCACCTGTGAGCAATTATGTATGGTATTCATCTAACATTTATATACGGTGTACGTGTATAAACCTAGTCCTCCTAGTAGTATGTTGTAAGTTACAGAACATGCCGACTTAGATACTTACATAGGAGAAACTGCCAACTTCTGATCTCCCATCGCGATCACCCCCCCTCTGATCGACCAGCCGGTCGATCAGAAGGCTCTGATCGACCAGCTGGTCGATCAGATGGCTCTGAT
>NW_027429574.1:0-6034 GCF_044706935.1 Curcuma longa | reverse complement strand
AATAATGTAACTTTGTTTTATGTTATATCTGTGATTCTTGGGCCGAGGTAAGCCGAGATATCTATCACTCATACTGCTCCAACTGAAACTTGTTCAGTTCTTCCCCATTCTGCAATTAATAACTGAATTAATATTGAAAATGACAAAAGATAAATTGTATAACTTGGTTGTCTTTGAGAGGTAGAAGGCAAATCGATGATTGGAGGAAAAAGCTGGAACGTATTTCCTATGAATTTAGAGAAGGAGAAGATCATATACAAAGAATATTAGCTCTCAGTTACCATGATCTACCACATCGCTTGAAGCCTTGCTTCCTCTATTTTGCTGCGTTCCCTGAGGACTGTAGCATTTATGCGAAGCAACTAACACATTTATGGATTGCTGAGCGTTTCGTAGCAACCAAAAATGGATCAAACAATTAGAAAATCTAATTGACAGGTCTATGGTGCGATTGGAAAGAAGGGGTATCTTTGAGCTAGTGGTAACTGTTCGAATCCCTGATCTTCTGCTCGATCTAGCGCGTTCTGAAGCTAGCGAGCTCAACTTTTATAGGTACATCAACAACATAGACGACGATCCAAAAGCTTCGCGGCGTCTTAGTGTTACTGAAGGATTGAAATAGGCGGAATGGCAATGATAGAGGGAAGGATTGAGATGGATAGTGGAGAGAACTGTTACAAGATTGAACATGTTCCTTGCGTTGAAAAACATTGATTGAACGAGCAAGTCAAGATCTGATGAAACAGCAAATAAGTCTTATCTGTTTTTGCAAGTACAGTGCAGAAATTACTCTTCCAAGTTCAACGTATTTTATAGCAGAGATTGAAGTTCTAGACGGTATAACAGATTGAAGTTCTGTAGCAACCGTAGTGAAGATTCAACACATTTTACGTTGTTTGGCCAATTATTTCCAAGTGGATTAGTGGAAATATATAGAATATTGTTCATGGAGTCTCTCATTTGATTTATAAATGAAGTATGAGAAAATCTGATACGATCGAAGTAAATCATTCAGCACTAGTTTTATCTTTGCAGAGATAATTTGATGGATCGAATTGTATAACTTATTAGTTTATTTAGCATAATTTTATACTAGAAATAATTCAACAGGAGTAAAATCTATTTTTTTTCTATTCGAATCAGTATCTATACATAATATCAAAAATAATTCAAATAATTAAAATATTTATCAATAAGAATAATGACATAAAATTTAAACATTATCTACAAAGCTGATAGTTGCTAACTCGTACCACCTCACATTTTAAAATGAAACCTCCATTACTATTTAATTATTTACTCATCCTAACTACAATGTATTAAAAATAACTCAAAATATACCTCACAATTTCCTTTAAAGCTATCCCTATTGTTGGAAATGAGACAAAGCAAGAAAAGGGGTTGATGTTGGCTCAATCTTGTGTTGTAAATAGAGATAGAAATTGTTGTTGGTGTTATTCCTGGAACCCAAAAGCAATGAAAGGGATGATAAGGAAATTGCTGAAACAATGAAGGGAAAGATAGGGGCCTTTTCCCTTTTATCTTGCTGGTGGTGTCGATTGCTGGTTTCAGCGGAGGCTCCGGTGGCTACGGTTAGTTGGAAAACCAGCAAAACGATGGGGAAAAAGGGTCGCTGCCCTTGTTGCTAGAAGAGAACAGCAACAGCGTCAATAGTTGCCGCGTTGCCCTTGATCGCTGGTGAAGAGAAAGGAGAAGTAGACGAGGCACTTGTGCTTGAGAAGAAGGGGAGAAGGCTGCTGCGATTCTGTTCATTAATTTTTCTACTGTTGGACAGGAGAAGAACAGAAGATAAGAAGGAAGAAGGGATTCTGCTGTTGGAGAAGAGAAGAAGAAGGAGAGAAGCAATGGAGGAGAAGAAAAAAAGAAGAAAAAAAGAAATTGGAGAAGGGGTGGGCGGTATGCCGAGTTGGTGTTGCGTGCACGGAGAGAGAAAAGCGAGAGGAGAGAGAGTATTTTTAAAAAATATTTTAATTTATTTTAAAGTGATTAAACTGATTTAAATCTTATATTTAATTCGATTATAACTTAATCCAATAAAGTTTAAATTAATCTTGATTTCAACTAATATAATCTTTATCTTCGCGTACTTATTAAGTTTAATTTTAATCCGATTTAATTTTTAATTTAGATCACTCATTTCGTGTCTAATGATTTAATTCGTTCTCTTATTATTATTATTATTATTATATTTATTTATTTTTAAAAAAATCAATACTTAACATCCTCTCCACTAAAAAAAATTTAATTCTCAAATTAAAATAATTAAGAGGAATCAATATTTGAGGAAAATAAATGAGGATATTTGATGCGCATATCATCCTCACGCTCCCAAATTGCTTCCTGATTGGAGTGATGCCCCCATCTAACTTTCACGAGGTGGATGCATTTGTTCCGCAATATAATCAATGTTCCTTGCGATCCAGAATACGAATAGAAAAATCTTTGTGTGTCACATCAAATTGTAGTGACAGTATAAGATCCTCTAGGATAGACATTATGCACTCCTACTAAAGATGAGGATAACGCAAGTTGGTATACAATAACATCAATCCGCTCCAAGATCTGAAAATGTCTAATAAATCTGGGAGTCAACTTCACTTTCAATCCAAATCTCTTAACTCCTTTTATAGGTGAAACACGAAGAAATAATACATGATCATCCACTGCGAATTCTAACATTCTTCATCTTCGGTCTGTATAACTTTTATGTCAACTTTAAGCAGTTAGCAGTCTCTGTCTAATTAATAATCTATACTAGTTTAGCATCCTGCTGAATGCTCTGCGGTCCTAAGAGTTGACGTTCATCAACCTCATTTCATAAAATTGAGGATCTACATGCTCTACCATAGAGTGTCGTCTCGAACAGTGCCATCTGAATAATAGAGTGATAACTGTTATTATAAGCAAACTTTACCAAATTAATGTAGATAATCCTCTCAATTACCATCAATATCTAAGGCACAAGTATGCAAAAGATCCTTCAAAATTTGGATATTACGTTCTAACTGTCCATCGATTTGAGGATGAATAGCAATGCGTTTGATAATATCATGATATATATATAAAAATAAGATGGTTAATGCATTTTGATCCATTGTTTTAAATTTTATTTGACATTTTAATACTTATGGTGCGTTCGATTCAGTCCGGGCTAGCCAACTTGATTAAACAACTTGATTGTCATGACCAATTTGATTGGATTGCCCTGTTCGATCATCTAACTTGAGTGGCTAGCTCGACCTATCTGACACTATCTTTTTGAATAATTTACTAGATTCGCTCTGACTCTTTCCTACTAGCTCAATTGACCTACTTGGTGCTCGTTTGGCTTATCCAAATCAGATGCCCCATCTAAACTGCTAGGGGCGGCCAAACTCCCTAATCGATTTGGATTGTCCAACTAATTGTCTAAATTATTTAACCTACCCTATCAATTGGAACTTGACTTATCGATCAAATTTGCCCGAACCAGTTGATCCGGCCCACTCAAATTGTTTGGCTCCTTCAATCCGCTCGATCTACTTGGCTCACTTTAATTGGTTGAACCTCATGCATGGTCCATTTAAGCCATTTGAACTGCCCGATCAATTCAGATCGATTGCCTCGCCTAAACTGTCCAATAATCTTGCTAGCTCGTTCAACCCAATCAACTGTTTTTCTCATCTTTTATTAATTAATTAATTCTCACATATCCAAAATTCGTTGTCTGGATGGAGAGATCAAACCAAAGATTATATAATCTTGAAGTAATGCAATTCTTCAATATCGATCAATCTCCAGAGCAGAGATCGAGCTGCAACCGTGTGAAGAAGAAGAAGAAGCTATGAAATTAATTAATGGCACCTGAGGTGAGTGAAAGATGTGCGATCGATCGAGAGCATGCATGATGCATGGGCTTAGATCTGGATCTTTGGACGCCAAATTAAGTTGACATACGATCGACAAGAGCAGCAAATACATCTCCTAATCTCATTAATTGACTTGAAGGACAACCTCACAACCGGACGTGGAATTGGAGAAGAAGGAGATCAGTCAGTCAGTCAGTATTAATTGTCTGAAAGGGATCGATGGCAATTGGCAAAGGCTTGCTAGCTACAGGTCGACTCCAAGGATCGATTTGATCGAGGGAGGGTTGATCATTTGTTTCGTAATATTTAAATAAATCACTGTCGAGTATAGTTGGAATATTGGCTGCCCTGCCCTGCCCTGCCCTACCATGTGTGCATTTTCCCCTGCTTGAAGTCGCTGGTTCACTCACTCTGTGCTTTTTCGTCATCCCCACACCGTGTCGGGTGCTCTGCACTTGCCCGTTTCTGCTCTGCTGAAGAGTCAAATAAGGAGGCGAGGCAAGGGAAGTGATGGCACGACGGCCTAGCTATTGATGTCTTCTTCTTCTTTATTGAATGAAGGCAAGCTAGTGGTGTATAGACAGACAGACCGGAAGCTTCCGATTAAAGATTACAGATTTGGATTAAGGGATTCGAATTCGAGATACTAATTAATATGAATTTAATTTAAACTGGAACATTAATGTTCCAATTAATACATAATTAAAGTGGAACCATCGCTGTGCAAAATGACTCATTTGAACTAACTACTAATACAGCTAGTTAGCTGCTATAAATATTTTAAAATAATTTTAATTAAATTAAAATTAGTTTATTAAAATTGATAAAGAGTATTTTGAAATAATAATCCTAGTGATTTTAATTAGAATAAAATAATTATTATTTTTTCATATTAGAGTAGGAACAATATAATCATCTCATAACTACTATTGTCATGTCTCAGAGGTGTCATTCCCGCACACCGGGAGGTAGCTCCGGTGACAATATAATAAAAGAACCAATAAAAAAATCATCTATACTTTATAAACAGAATAACCAAAAAGTTCATGGATATATATTTTATCTGTGACATATATATAAAATATAAATACCACAAAACTAAAACAAATCAGAATCAGTACGTCAAGATCTCTGAACAACTCTAAGGAAAATTGAACCAAATATAATATCTAAAGTTGTTTGTGCCTGTAAAACTAGAGGCCAAAGAATGCAAATAGTTAACCAATGACTAAGTGGGTAATTAAAAAAATATGTGGATCAATTTAATCTTATTTAAGAAGTAAAAAAATAAAGTAGATCACAATTTCTTATTTCAACTTTAAGTTTTTCTTAAAATATATATATATCATCAACAATATAATCTCAATCTAGGTAAATATCTATAATCCTTTCAGTATCAACATGTATATATAAATAAATGATATAGATCAACTAAAAAGTGAACTACTGAAGTCAATATCATCAAAGTGTAATAATGTCACACATATAGGCTAACAGCCTCCTCAGAATATATCATCTTATACGTTATCTAATATACGGGCTAAAAATCCTCACCGGTGGAAGACATAATAAATACTGACCATGGGCCTCCGCGCTACCACAATAACATGTGGGTGGTCAAGTGCTCTGGATCGAGGGTTACATCACGCCACCACTACTCAAGTGTACGATCCAATACTCTGGTATAAAGTTCAGATATAAAACTAGACTTCTTGTTATCACTTTTTAATATTTTCTATTCTTATCTTTATTATTTCACTTTATTTTTATTTTATATCACAATTGTTACTTACTCAATTAACAACTTCTTGATTAGTCTGAACGACTAACTCAAGTCAACTTTGCATATAAATTTTATTCATTAATTAAGGTATCATCGTAAGATTTGCAAGTATAGGGCAAGTATCAATAAGATGCAATATCAATAATATAGAATATAAAAGATCAAACAATTTAAAGACAAGAATCAACGGAAGAATGAGTAATCAGAACGTCCATTTAATTTTTAAAACACTCTTTCCCATCTTAATCCCCCAGATGAACCCATGTGTGAACAAAAAATAAATTAACAATTTAACCTCTAATGATTTAATTATTTTAACCCTATTTCACTATTTTAAATATCATTTTAATCTCCTTTAAAAATAATTATACAAATATATATA
>NW_027429573.1:0-1567 GCF_044706935.1 Curcuma longa | reverse complement strand
TGTAACACCCCATAAAAGCCCTTCAATATTTTCCCTAATATTGATAAAGGATAGCTTAAGATATGGAAATGTAAGTGTAAAGTGTTAACGGGCTTCTACCCTAAATAGACCATTAGTAGGATTTATCCTAATGGGCTCTATGGGTTTAATGTTTCATAATGGGCTTAACCCTTAGGTGGGCCTAGCCAATGACAAAAGAAATGAAAATGGGCTTAATGAAATGGATAACATGTAATGGGCTTCTCTTATGTGGGCTTTGCCTAAAAATAAAAAGAAAAGAATGGAGGTGCCAAGGATTGAACCTTGGACCTCATGGAAGTGGCAAGCCTAGGTAAAGCATGAGTTAGCCACAAGTTCTAGCAAGCAATTGCTATGAAAAGGAAAGGGGAAATTCTAGTTAAGGCTAAGTGTTCATGAAGAGGCACTTAGCAAGTAAAGAGACACTTGGTTACTTTTATTACAAGAGTTAATGGGAGTTAAGAGGGAAGTTATCAACTTGTATTGTAACTCTCCTCTTAACACTCCCTTTATATAGCCTCCCCCTCACCAAATGCCACTCTTCCTCTCATTCTCACCGAAATTTCTCTCCCTCCCTCTCCTTTGGCCGAGAGCTTTGAAGCTCTTTTCCCCTCCTTGTGGCCGAAAGGTCTTGAAGACCTTTCCTTCCTCCACCAAGCTTTCAAGGCAAGGGACTCTAGGGCTAGGGCTTGAAGGCTTTAGGGAGAGCAAGGAGAAGAACCAAGGAGGACATAAGTAAAGGGGTTTCATCTTCTTTTTGTGTAGGGTAAAAGTCTAAGGATTCAAGAACCTATGTAAGTCTCCCCTCACCTGCAATATAATTGTTCTAAGTTGTTGATCTATGGAAGTTTATGCTTTATTATGTGATGTGTTAAAAGAATCATGAAGAAACCTTGTTGATAGGTTTCGGCCAAGGCATGATCTAGGGCTTAAAGAATGTTTTAATCTCAACTAATGATAGAAATTTCTATATAATGATGCCTTATGATGATTCAAGTTTCCATGTGGTTAAAAACCTAGGATTTCATGCTATGAAGTATTCGGCCAAACCTAGACAAAAAGGGTTTTTAAACCTATCTAAAGGGTCTAAAGAATACTTGATGATTTCTTATCATGATCTAGGGTTCCATGTGATTAGATCTAACCAAGGATTGGCATGTTTTAGGGTTTTCGGCCAAGCAAGGATTTAGGCCTTAGGTGGTGATTTAAACCTAACCCATGGCCTCCTATGTGTTTGATGAACTTTTATGATGATTTAGAGTTCATGTGGTTAAACCTAACTCATGTTTTGCATGCTTATATGATTCGGCCAAGAATAGGTTAAGGCTTTGGGTTATGTTTTGAATCTAATCAATGATATCAAATGTTATGTAATGATTTCTTATGATGGTGTAGGGTTGCATGTGGTTAAATGAAACCCATGCTTTAATGTTTTAAAGATTCGACCAAAGTATGGTTTTAAGGTTTGAATGATGTTTAAACCTAACCAATGATATCAAATGCTATGTGATGATTCTTTCCATGATTTAAGGTTCCATGTGGTTAGAAC
>NW_027429572.1:0-5030 GCF_044706935.1 Curcuma longa | reverse complement strand
ATGTTTCAGGGTGGAAAAATGGAGCAAAAATGGGCAAAAACAGAGTAACCATTGAAGACAAGGCAAGACAGGGCCATGCCTCATAGGCACGGCCGTGTCTATCAGCTTGTGGCCGTGCTTCACAGGGCACGGGCGTGTGCACAAACAGAAGACCATCAAGCCTGGGCCGTGCCTCACTGGCACGGCCGTGCCAACATTCCCCCTCAGCAGCAGCCAGAGGCCGTGTCTACCAGACACGGCCGTGCTTTGAAACAGAAGCCAGCCAAGTCATGGCCGTGCCTCACAGGCACGGCCGTGTTTCCATCAAGAACTCAAGCCACTGCTGTTGGCCGTGCCCACCAGGCACGGCCGTGTGCCAAAACAGAAGGGTCCAAGCAGCTGGCCGTGCCTCAAAGACACGGCCGTGTCCAGCAAATGAAGGAGAGACAGGCTGTGGCCGTGCCTCACAGGCACGGCCGTGCCTTCAAACAGAGAAGAGCCAAGTCTGGACCGTGCCCCAGAGGCACGGCCGTGCCCCCGGACAGAAGCTTCACTGCCTTAGGCCGTGCCCCCAAAGCACGGCCGTGCCTCCTCCAGTGTCCGATGCCCACACGGGGCCGTGCCTCCCAGGCACGGCCGTGTGAGCGGGGCGTGCTGCTTTCGTGACCTGCATATAAATAGGTCCTCTTAGTGACCTAAGAAAGGGGGGAGACCTTGGAGAGCCACCGGAGCTGTTCTAGAGCCACCGACGCCTGTTTCGGAGCGAGATTCGACGATCCATCCACCGATCCGACTGCTCCAGTCCATCCTCATCCCATCTACGCCGAGATTGCAGTCCAAGGAAGAAGATAAGTCTCATTTCCTGCATTTCCTTGTTGTATCTTGTGATTGAGATGTATTCTTTCCTTCCTATGGCTTGTAAACTCCACGCTATGGAGTAGATTCCCTAGATTCTAGGATGTAGGATGAATCAGATGTAATGGATGATTGTATTTGGATTTGATTAATCTACCATTTTCTATGATATAACTGTCTATTGCTTTGTGGATTTGTGCTTGTGCTTGATGATAAATTATGTGTGTGTGAATCCATGAGGGTAGGAATTGATTATGTATTGAGGAATCATTAGGCCGTACACCGGGGCGCTTCGTGACAGGGAGAATGCCTTGAACCGGGCGAGTTCCGAGGGGTTTCTTAATGCGTAGTTAATTCTTATGAGGGATAGTTAGCGGTCATTCGTTGTTGGGGAGAGATCCGTAAAAAGATATCCTGTGACAGGGGATAGGGTTCTTTTAGTACTCCGGGGCGCCTGAGTGACACGGGAATGCCTTGAACCGGGCTTCTAGAACCATCTCAAACCGATAACGAGTGACGTAAGAACACCAATGCATTATTTCGAGGATACCTGACGAGGTTGAATTGGATAAATTGGTTAACATCCCTACAATTGAACAATTATTGAGGAAAGGTAGAGGATCCAAGTCAATCAATCCATACTCTGAGGAGTCCGAAGTCCTAGGATCGTTTCACCACCTAGTGTCACAGTCGATCCCTTTCTCTGAATTCTAGGATAAAGTACTTTAGATCACTCCCATCTCCCCCACACAACTCATGCTCAATATTCTCTCCACCTTATTGTGCTAGATCTAGTAAGTAATTCCACGGTCCCTGTGGATTCGATCTTTTTATTACTTGACGACATTCCGTATACTTGCGGAACGCTATCATATGTGTTTACTTTAGGAGGTGGAGCCATAACATGGAGGAGTGTTAAGCAGAAATGCGTTTCAGACTCCACCATGGAAGCTGAGTATGTAGCAGCCTCTGAGGCAGCCAAAGAAGCAGTATGGCTCAGGAACTTCTTGATGGACTTAGATGTGATTCCTGGTTTGCCAAAGATTATCACAATTTATTGTGATAATAGTGGTGCAGTAGCAAACTCGAAGGAACCACGAGCCCATAAGGCAAGTAAACACATTGAGCGCAAGTACCACCTGATACGAGACATCGTAAAACGAGGAGAAGTTATTGTCGCCAAGATTACATCAGCAGATAACCTGGCAGATCCTTTCACCAAGGCCCTTCCGGCGAAAGCATTTGATCGGCATGTTGAAGGGATGTGAATCAGATGTATGGCAGCATTAATGACAGCATAGTCTTAAGTATAAGTGGGAGATTGTAGGGATGTATACTATAAGCCTGAGCTTTTGTAAGAACATCTGCAATTTTATTCATTCTAATGAGAATCATATGTAGTCAAATGTCTGTGTTTTACAAATACAGTTGTCCATTTAATTTATACTGTAGATAACATGGTGTGTGGTGCCACACAGAAGATCATGTTATCGGTTCCTTATAAGTTATAAAGGTGCTCACAACCGTGATGGATAGGGACAAACCATTGAAACGGTTGTAGTGTAATTTGGTATTAGTTTATCTTAACTATAAAATTACACTAGTACACTTTGTGTGTATTGAGCAGGACCGATTGAGGTCGTTCGATTTATACTGACTATATAATCGAACTAAACCTCAGTTATCATGGAAGTGCATACTCTTAATCCGGATATAATAACAAGCACATATACTTAGCATATATTTCTTTGATTCATCAAAGGGTGAGATTTATCTCGTTAGATCAAAAGGCCCGATGAGTTAGGAAATAATGTTATGTATATGGTGTATTGTTGATTATAGAAGGAAACTGTGTCCTATTAAATAGGTTGATGATGTCCCCTTGAGGAGCTCATAAAGATTATCATGTAAACCCTGCAGGTGGACTTAGTTCCGCATGATAATAAGGTTGAGTGGTACTACTCTCGGACTCAGAAGTTAATTAATTGAATTGTCAGTAATTCGATTAATTAACGGACATTCGATATCTTAAACACAGGGAGACTAATGCACTCATGGTAAGAAGGAGCCCATATTGTAATATGGGATTGGTGCGGTAGTTCGATAATAACTCTTTAGTGGTATGAGTTATTATTGATGGACTAAGGTTGTGTGTTCGGGGCGAACACGGGAAGCCTTAGCTCATCAGAAGGCCAAAACCAATTCCTCCTCTAGGTCCCTGCTGTAGCCTCTAGAAATCCTCAAATCCACCTTGGAAGAATTCGTGAAGAAACCAGGCATTCGAACCCATACTAAGCAGTGTAATCGATCAACTGATCGATTACACACCTTGGTAATCGATCAGCTGATCGATTACCAAGCTCCGTGGGAGATCGTCTGGTAATCGATCACCTGATCGATTACCAGGCTTAATGAGAAAAAGTTACGATGTTTAATCGATTCCTTGATCGATTAAGCACTTGGGTTCGAATTGGTAACTTCCGAAATCATACCAAATTCTCCGATCTGATTGATTCCAATCATACCAAGTTTATGATTTAAATCATACCATATTTATGATATAAATCATACCATATTTATGAGATGGCTAGGCTATAAAAGAGGAGGCTTGCAAAGGTTTTGAGAACACACGAAATTAATCTTTGGTGGCCGAAACTCTCGGCAGCCAACCTCCTCTTCCTCTTCTCTTTTCTCCAATATAAAGAGAAGGAAGGAAAGCTTGATAGCCATCGGAGAGGAGAATTCTGGTGGAGAAAATTCTCGAAGGATCGTTGCCCACACAACGTTCGAGAAGAGGAGAGGAATACAGCAGAAGATCAAGAGGTCTTCGGGTCAAACTTCATCCACATCCTTAGCAATAGTCCAAAGGTGAAGGTATAATTTAATTTTCCGCAATTAGTTAAATTACCTTTGTATGGATCCTGTAAACCAAACACAAGAGCCCAATGATCTAAATGCGTCGGGCAAACTTCGTTTGATCGACTATGAGGGCAACTTGAGATCGTTTCCGGGAAAATTTTGGGAGATTAATGCACTCATGATAAGAAGGAGCCCATATTGTAATATGGGATTGGTGCGGTAGTTCAATAATAACCCTTTAGTGGTATGAGTTATTATTGATGGACTTGAGTTGGGTGTTTAGGGAGAACACAGGAAGCCCAAGCCCATCAGGAGGCCTAAATCAATTCCTCCTCTAGGTCCCTGTTGTAGCCTCTGGATAAAGCCTCGTATCCACCCAATAAGATTTGTTAAGAATTCTGTTAATTCTATTAAGAATTCTGTTATTCTGTTAAATTCTGTTAGAATTCTGTTAATTTTGTTATCCAAACAGAATTTATGTTAATTTTGTTATCCAATAAAATTCTGTTAATTTTGTTATCCAACAAAATTAATTTTGTTAATTTTGTTAATTTTGTTATCCAACAAAATTATATTAATTCTGTTATTTTTTTTTTTTCTAAACTTCCTAAGATGGCAAAGCTATAAAAGGAGAGGAGAGGGGGCGGCTAAAGACAATTAATTCTCTTCTAATCCCTGCTTAGGGTCGGCGCCCCCTTCACATAATTCCCTTCTCCCCTTGCTTCTTCTCCTAGGGCCGGCGCCCTTAGCTTTCTCATCCCTTTTCCTTGGTTCTTCCCTTAGGGTCGGCGCCCCTTGCTTCCCTTTGGTTCTCCTAGGGTCGGCGCCCAAAGAAGGAAGAAGAGGAGAGGAAGGTGGCGGCTTGGAAGAGAAGAAGAAGAGAGGAAGAGAAGAAGAGAAGAAGAGGAGAAGGTGGTGTCTCAACCATAGGTTCTCCCTTCTCTTGTTGCCATCGGTTTGGAAGAGAGGAAAAGAAGATTGGGTGGTTTGTCTTGGTAGATCGTCGCCCACACGACGTCCAAGAAGAGGAGAGGAATACAACAGAAGATCAAGAGGTCTTCGGGTAACGAACCATCTTCTATACAATCTACAAAGAAAAGGTACAACTAATTTATTTATTCCGCTGCATAGTTATTTTTCTTTGTATGGATCCTGAATACCAACACAAGAGTTCAGCGATCTTATGCTTCGATCAAGGTGTGCTTCGATTGGTCAAGAACTTGCTTGATCAATCAAGTACATGTCTGATCGAACATGTAGGTTGCTTGGAAAGGTTCCGTCCCTGTAAAATTTTTGTCTGGCAGAAATTGAACAGGACGGAATTTTAGGCACCTTCA
>NW_027429571.1:0-2578 GCF_044706935.1 Curcuma longa | reverse complement strand
AAGCTTCTTCTCGATCAAATCAGGGCGTAAGCTTCTTAAGCTCTCTCCGATCTTTCATAAACACTAAATTCCCGGTCAAGACCGACTTATCAGACCTCCAGAATTCACTCAGAAATCAACTCACGAAGGAATCAGGGATTTACACCATGCAGGCAAGATTTGGTGATCGACCAGCTGGTCGATCACTAAGGCTGATCGACCAGCTGGTCGATCAACCCTATCTGATCGACCACCGGTCGATCAGGGCACAGCTGGTCGACCACCGGTCGATCAGACTAAGCTGATCGACCACGTGGTCGATCAAGCTCAGCTGATCGACCATGTGGTCGATCCAGAGCTTGGGATCAGGCAAAACCGAACCCCTTCTCCCTATGCTTCTTCTGTTATTCTTCCGTTCTCTCGGCCATTGTTACCATCTCCCCGGCCTTATTGATTCCTACCACGACAACCTATTTCCCGGGCAAACCTTGTCCATAGAATCTATTCCCGGGTAACTTCAAGTCAAGTATTCTTTTAACTCCCGGGACATCCTTAACTCGATATCCTTTCAAACCACGGTACAGGGCTATTTTCCTGACCAGGATAACCTTTCCCGGGCAAGTTTTCAAAATGAATTAGAGGAAGCTCCCATTCCCGGGAGACCTCTCTTTTTATTTAACTAAACTCTCGACCTTCTCCCAGCTCTATACTCAGATCATGGTCAACATCCCGATCAACCTTTTCTAGATATCGGACCTTCCTATTAACTAGATTGATCATGGCCAGGTCAACAAAACCTTTCCCGACCATGTCAGTGTGAACCGTTCCCTACTTCTCCCGATCATAGCAAACTCAACATTATATGCCCGGCTAGGATATCCATCTCCCGGCCAAGCCCGCATACGTCTTATACGACCGGAGTAGTTTCTCCATGATACTCACCCGGCAAGTGAGATCTTCTCCTGGTTTCACCTTTCCTAGTTAAGTTTATCTTTTTCCCGGGCAAGAGCTTGCCAGTGGAACCTATTCCCGGGCAACCTCTTCTCTCCCGATTAAACCTTCCCGGGGTAAGTTTTCTCTCGGTCAAAATAGTGTTCTCCCGGGAACCTCACCAATCAACCCAGGAGCTAAGGAATCTATTTAGAAACCAGGTATCCCGGGCAAGTTCCACCATGATCACTCCTAATCCTATTGATTTTCAAGGTTCGTTCGTTCTCTACCCTTTTGTTAAACCCAACAAACAATTCTAGGGTATCATCCTTATGTTTCATGAAATACACCCAAGTGAACCTAGAGTAATCATCTACAATAACCAAGTAAGGAAGTACTAGTTAGAGTTTTACCTTTGTGTGATGATTTAAATTGCTTACCCTCTTGGCATGCATCACACATTTTATCCTTGACAAACTTGATCTTTGGTAGTCCCTTCACAAGCTCCATTTTTGCTACTCTTGCTATGTTCTTCATGTTGGTATGTCCAAGTCTTCTATGCCATAGCCAACTTTCCTCTTCTTTTGACATGAAACACTTAACAGAAGGGTTAGTAGCACAAGATAAATCCATAAAGTAAAGATTTTGATTTCTATACCCTTCTAGGATAATATTTTTCAAGTCAATTTTCCTAACCAAGCATTTATTGGAGTGGAACTCAACTTGATAGCCTGAATCACATAGTTGACTCACACTAAGCAAATTGAACTCCATACCTTTGACTAAAAGCACATTGTGAATGGTAATTGTGGATGAAACCTCAATTGTTCCTCTTCCTATAATTTTGAGTTTCCCACTATTTCCAAAAGACACCTTTCCTCTTTTCATGTATTTTAACTTTGTAAATTTACTTACATCCCCCGTCATGTGGCTTGAACACCCGCTGTCCATAATCCACATGTTTGTGTCCTTCTCTTCTCTCACCTAGACAACATAAAACACATCACTTTTAGGTACCCAAAAACTAGATTCACTAATATTTTCTAAGTATTTCTTGGGAACCCAAGCTAGTCTAGATTTGCCCTTTGATGTTTGTTGACTAAGTGACCCTTGCCTTCCTACTAGAGAAATGTAAGAAGCTTCCTTAGGTTTATATCCTATTCCTGCCTTGTTATACACTGCCCTTTGACTTTGTAGCACCATATCAAGAGTTTTTGATCCTAATGTGAATTTTTCTAAACATTTCCTCAAGTCAACAATCTCACTTTTCAGTTTTTCATTTTCATTTCCTAGGTCAACATGATCACAAATGTTTCTTGTGTTCCTAAGTGCTTCTTTTAGTGCCTTGACTTTTGTTTTTGACTTAACTAGAGCATTTTTAAGGTAAGCAATAGTACGATAAAGAAATTTTTGTTTTACCTTGTCCATTACCTCTTCCTCGCTAGATGAGGATTCATCATCACTTGAATGCTCTTCTTCACTTGATGTATCGTTGTTACTTCTTCTTGCCATAAGAGCCATGTGTCGGGTTATGTGACACAATTCCTCCTCTTCATCGGATGACTCGCTACTTGAGGAATCCCACGAAGCTTGAGCCACCATGACTTCCTTCTTCTTCTTATCCTTCTTCTTGAACTCCTCCTTCTTCTTTAGCTTTGGGCAATTTGGC
>NW_027429570.1:0-2491 GCF_044706935.1 Curcuma longa | reverse complement strand
AACATTAGCAAAATGAAGATCGATTGTTTCATTTTTATTGAGTAGAAAATATTAAATAATGAAGGGAAAAGTGGTGCAGTGGATAACTATCGATTACATTGATTCGTGCACAAATATCAAAAGCGATCTTCTAAATTTTGTTGATTCTGCAAAATATCAAGAGATAGGTAGTTGCATGTTTTGACTTAGAGTTGTAATAGATGGATGTGAAAATAGTATCTCTTAATAGAGATCTAGAGGAAGAGGTTTATATAAAACAACTAGAAAGATTTTCCTCTAGTAATGGTGAGCACTTGGTATGCAAGCTCAAGAAATCCATATATGGATTGAAATAAGCTTCCCGTCAACGGTAATTGAAATTTCATGATGTCATCTCATTATTTGGTTTCTTGGAGAATGTCATGGATCACCTTATACTCTATGTGGATGATATTTTACTTGCAACTAATGATAAATGTTTACTATATGAGGTAAAATAATTCCTCTATAAGAATTTTGATATGAAAGATATGGATGATGCATCTTATATTATTGGCATTAAGATGCATAGAGACAGATTTCAAAGAATTTTAGCTATATCTCAAGAAACCTATATCAATAAAGTTTTAGAAAAATTTTGGATGAAAAATTGTTCACCAAATATAGCTCCCATTGTGAAGGGTGATAAATTCAATATGGATCAATATTAGAAAAATTGACCTTGAAAAGGAATAAATGAAAAATATTAATTCCTTATGCCTTTGCTGTCGGAAGCATGATGTATGCTCAAGCCTGCACTAGACCTGACATTGCATTTATTGTTTTCATGTTGGGAAGATATCAGAGTAATTCGGGTATAGACCACTGAAAAGTTTGCAAAAAAGGTGATGAGATACCTTTAAGGGATTACATGATTATTTTTAGATAAGTTGAAATTTTAGAAGTGATTGACTATACTGATTCAGATTATGTCAACTTCAACCTCAGGATATATTTTTATGCTAGTCGGTGGAGCTATGTCTTGGAGAAGTGCAAAGCAGACGTTGATTGCCACTTTCAGTATGAAGATTGAGTTCGTATCCTATTTTGAGGCGATCTTACATGGTGTTTGGATGAAGAGTTTCATTTCAGGGCTTAGAATTGTGGATTTTATTTTTAGGCCATTGAGAATATATTATACTGATCTATATATCAACATTAAGTATCTAGCCATAAAAGAACATGTTATAGATAAGACAGTGGTTCATTGAACACATTAGCATTGAATCGATGATTGTTGATTCTTTGATTAAAGGCATGCCACCGTTGAAATTTACGGATGACAAAATGTGACTTTGTTCCCTTATATAATTTTTGTTGTAAGAACAATTTCATTATCAATAGAATTCAGTTATGATATTTTTTTCATATTTGTGTACATATTAATTTGAGAAATATCACTAAAGTTGAATCTTGAATAAAGATAAGGTTTATTCATTAAGATATATTGATTGAGAAGTATTATAGATTGTAATACATGCAAGATAATATTCGCATTTAGAGAACCTATCGTCATGATTCATATATCTTGTTCACTCATTTAATGAATGATGAGATACATATGTGCAAGTGAAAAAATACTATAAAGATTTTATTTTGTTATAAATTTTACTTTATTAAATGATACATATTTATTAAAATTTTAATTATGTGTTGGATAAAACATGGTATATACTAGTACAACGAGACTTGGTTTGAGCAAACTTTGTTCATTACTTTAATATATATGAATTCGAAGAAAGAAAAAGGTAAAACTAATGATAATAAAGGATATGCTGACTATATTTTACTCTTTCTGTTACAAGATCTGTCAAAATTTAACTAAATGACGCCGGACAGAATAGTGATTATTCTGAAGGCGGAAGATTGGAGGAGAATTGAGGAGAAAATAAGTTCAAAAAATTGAAAAAAAGGTAGAAGATCGCGACGACACCACTTCTAGAGTTTTTGCTAAAAAAAATTATTAAACAACCAAACTACTTTAAATATCAACTTACAAGATGTTTATATAGACTCAGACCTTAAGAAAGATTCCTAATAAAAAGAAAATTTTCTAAACAAACTCAAAAAAAGATTCCTAATAAAAAAGAAAATTTTCTTAACAAATTCGAAATCCTAAAAATTCTAAATGGACTTAAAAATCCTAAAAATAAAAAATTTCAAAACTAATAGAAATTTTCAAAACTAATCCAAATATAAAAAAAACTCTAACTCTAAAAATTTTAAAAATAATAAAAAAATCTTTAAATCATCCTGCATCAGTCACCCCAAGTTGAAAAGAACTCGTCCTCGAGTTCATTGAAGTATCATCAGCATCTCTCGAACATGGACTAAAATGTTTCATATTAAAAATGTTGAAAGTCTTCAAGTGACTCAGAAGGCACAATCTGTATGCATTGTCATTGATCTTCTGCAGTATCTCACACAACCCAATCTTTAGATCTTTTTGTATCAGTCACCCCAGATTGAAAGA
>NW_027429569.1:0-3820 GCF_044706935.1 Curcuma longa | reverse complement strand
CTATTGCAATCATTTGACCAAAACATGATTTCTTTATTTCATAAATGTTTATACAAAAGACCTAGTCTTTTCAGTATACTTCCTAACAAAGAACTCGTCCTCGAGTTTAGAATAATATCAGGTGGTAGCTCGGGAGGAAGATCATCTGATACCAAATCGATAAACCCCCTAAATAACTGTTGCACTTTTACCGATAAATCAGGATCAAGATAATCAAAGTTTCTCTTTGTTACTAAGTTGGCATGAGTGTCATCCATTGTTGAGCCAATTTTGAAAGTCCGAAATCTAAAACTTTGACATCCACTGCTCCATTATCGAACACGAACAGATGAGCATCTCTTCCAATGGGCAAACTTGAATAAACTCTAAACATGATGCATGTTTTTCCTCCTACTCCAAAGCTCTCCACCATCGAGCAATCGATCAAGCTTCTAAGAGAGATTGTCTTAGTCGCCTCGATGTCCATGTTGACAATGCCGGCAAAAGTCAGCTTAAATATATTCTCTCTTTCAGTTGACCCAAAGGGATCACGGCAAAAGAGAATGTCACGCTTCCTCTTATGCTTGAAAACCTTGAAGAAGATTGTGGTTCTTTCTTGGAGAGCAGAATCAGTGAGCACAAAAAACCCAAATGTACCAACTCCTCTCTTTGCATCCTCAGTGTGCTTTGTGCAATAAGTTTGGCCATCTCCAATGTTTGAAGGGTTGAAATCCTTAGTTTTTTCCAAACTGCTGATCTCAAATGTATCCTCCATATCTGCTTGAACTGTGTCGATGTCAACATCAATTAAATGAGGCAATAGGTTACTAACCATAGTTGGGACCTCATTGACATAATTAGCAAGCAAGTTTTATGTCACTATATCCTGGGTAACCATAACAAGTTCCCCTGCTTGTGACTCCCAAACATACTGCTCATCATCGTTTTGAGCAGAACTTGAACATGGAAGTGCTTTTCCGCCAACGATGCCTCCATCGAGGGAATCCTTAGTATTTAAAACCTGCAACACATAGTCACCATCTTCATTAACATATTCATCATCATAAAGTGCCTCGTTATATATTGGATCTCTAATTAACTCGGTCTTGGTTTCTTCATGCTGAATGAATTGGGATGCTGAATCAATTAATGCAAGGTGAGACGATGGAGATTTGGACTTCATCAATAGATGAACCATGCTGCTGATTGTCGTTGGACAAAGTGAGCTTCTGATCTTCGATCAACGCTTCGTCCAGGTCTATCTCCTCTTCGTCAGCATCATCATAAAGTGGATCACCAAATATTTAGATCTTGTCGTCATCTTCATCGTGTCCTGTGATTGGACCATCGGAAGAGTAGGACTGGTCATATTCGATGTTGTCGAGATCCGCATCTTCATAGTTGTCTCCGTCGTAGTAGGAGGAAGGGGGAACGTAAAGGCGCTGTAGAGTTGGCGTTCTCTTGCAGTTATAGGTGGTGGGATGGTTGATCCCAAATCCCTCAATCAACTTTCGGTTATAGCTGGTGGGATGGTTGATCCCAAATCTCTTAATCAACTGGTAAAACTCATTCGCGTGATTATTGACTGATCTTGTATCCTGCCTCAACGTCTGATATCGTTGAAACACAGTCTGAGTATAGTCGAAAGGAAGAAAGTAACTCTTCATACTCTTCTTCATCTGCTCCCAGTCGGTGATCTTGGTCTTGCCTTATTTCTCTCGTGAGCGTCATAGTTATTTCCACTAGGCGGATGCTCGGCTCTCGAGTCGGATGGCAACCAACATTACTTTCATCCAATCGGGCACCTCCTGGTAATCAAAAATACTTTCTATTTCGTTGAGTCAATCAACGAATTCTTCTGCTTGAAAGGTTCCTGAAAACTCAGGTAGATCAATTCAAAAACTGAAATCTACATACCATTCCTCTCGATTTTGACGCTCCGAGACCCTATCGGGGTGGTGGTAAGGGTTATCGAAAGTGGATGCGGAATCACAGTCATAGCTCCTTCGATCTTTAGAATCCTGCATCATCAAACGCTGGCTTAGTTCTGCGACTTGCCTCCGTAAATCCTCAATCTTCACATCTTGAACGGTATGATCATGGTATTGGGCTTCCTTCATTGGAATTTGATCATTGCGACTGCAACCGCCACGATCACGACGACGACAACCTTCCATCGGATCTGATGCGCTTTGATACCAACTGACGCCAGACAGAATAGTGATTATTCTGATGGCAGAAAATTGGAGAAGAATTAAGGAGAGAACAAGTTCGAGAAATTAAAAAAAATAGATAGAAGGCCGCGACGACACCGCTTCTAGGGTTTTTACCAAAAAAAATTATTAATAAGCCAAACTGCTTTAAACATCAATTTACAAGATATATGTTTATATAGACTCAGACCTTAAGAAAGATCCTAATAAGAAAAAAAATTTCTTAACAAACTCAAAATTCTAAAAATCCTAAATGGACTTAAAAATCCTAAAAATAAAAAATAAAACAATTCAAAACTAGTCTAAATATATAAAAAAACTCTAACTCTAAAATTTTTTAAAAATAATAATAAAATATTTAAATCATCCTGCATCATTGCCCCAAGTTGAAAAGAACTCGTCGAGTTCATTGAAGTATCATCAACATCTCCCAAACACGGACTAAAATGTTTCATATTAAAAAAGTTGAAAGTCTTCGAGTGACTCTGAAGGCGCAATCTATATGCATTGTCATTGATCTTTTATAATATCTCACACAACCCAATTTTTAGATCTTCCTGCATCACTTAAGCATGTACATTTGTCGAAATCCCAAAATGCCCTAATTAATATCTATTAATCTATACAAGCCCGGCCGTCCATATAAACAAACTAAACTAAACACTAAACACGTGAAAGAAGTAAAATTTACATGCATCCAATGGCCAATTGTACTGCACCTTTATATATATATATATATATATATACAGTTTTTCTCCGCTGCGCGTTGGGTTTACGCGACTTGTGTGCGACAGTGACATGGCTGCGAGCGTGATTTCTCCGTGGCAGCGAAGCTTTCTCCCCATGGCTTCGATTCAAAATCCCGCTCTCCCAAAATCACGTGGCCAGAATCCTCGCACCAACCTGCCGAAGCTCCTGTGCTCTTCGCCCCTGTGCTCGTCGCCCCTGTGTGATTCGCCGCTTGTGCTCGTCGCCCCTGCTCTTCGCCGCCTGTGCTCTTCGCCCCTGCTCTTCGCCTCCTGTGCTCTTCGCCGCCTGTGCTCTTCGGCGCCTTCGTCGCGAGGGGAAAACACTGCCGCCGCCCTAGTCTCAGCTCCTGCTCGCCTTCGTTGCCGCAGCCAGACGAATAAATCCATCGCCAGACACTGCCCTGTGCTCTTACCCTAAAACCACACGCGCAAGTTAAGGTTTCCCTAAACCCTAACCCGTCAAAACTCCTTAATTTTATTAATAGCTTAATTTGTTAGGTTTTGTTTATTACACTGCCCCTGTGCTCTTCGCCGACAGCCTACCCTTGCTAGTTAAGGTTTCCCTAAACCCTAACCGGTTAAAACCCTTTATTTTTCTTAAGTAGCTTAATTTGTTAGGTTTTAGGGTTTAGTATTAACTTATTCTATGAAATTCTTTATTGAAATCGTTGCTAATTGTGGTGTTTTATGATTTAGAAATGACGTAGCTTAATTTGTTAGGTTTTAGGATTTAGTATTCAGTTATTCTATGAAACTCATTATTGAATTTGTTGCTAATTGTGGTGTTTTGTGATTTAGAAATGATGAAGAGTAAAAAACAGACCGGTGCTACTGAAGGAGATGTTGGAACAAGTGGAAAAGATGGTTATACAAGATGTT
>NW_027429568.1:0-2325 GCF_044706935.1 Curcuma longa | reverse complement strand
CTGAGAGAGGAAGCCGATCAATCGGTAAGTCAGATTTAGGTTATTGTTTGGTTCGATTCCGGATTTTTGATTGGTTTTGAGCTTGGACCTTTATTATTCTTGGATTCACAGCTGGTATTTGGATTGAGGTTTGCCGGCTGTGGTAATTTTGTTTAAGGATCGGCGGCAGCAATCGAAGAGGAGAATCGGGTAAGTTTAAGCTAGATTTGTGGTATGCGTTTGTGGTTTGAGCTTTTGATTTGGGGATTTGAAAGGGGCAGATTGATTTGATTCTTCAGTTTGGTTGGAGCTGGTTTCTTCCTTTCACTGCCGACGCGGGAACTGGGGGGTGGAAGGAGCATCGGCGATTGAAGCTGGGATTGTAGGGCTCCTCGGCTGCAAGAAAGAAGAAAAGGTTGTTAGACACGGCCGAGTTGAGTCTGACCAGATCTAAGGTGAGCCTTGTTTTGGATCCGATGCTTGCTTTGATAAAGTTCTGTCCATGAGGAATGAATGGTTGATTAACTATGGTTGGAGTTTATTATAGGGTTTGTATGTTGTTTGAGATGTAGTTAGAGATTTATTGCATATATGGAAATGTTAGTAAAGGTGATTACTATTTTTCAGGACTTTGATTTGAGTTGATTGGTTGCGGACGATATTAGATTTGGATCCTTTGCGATTAGGCGGGTACGTGGAAGGCGGGTACCTTGACTTATCTTTTATAGATATGTCTTTATTGATATGTGTATTGCATGCTATCAGTAATTCATGATCTTGTTTGTATCTATCTTACTTGATACCATGATCTACTTTCTATACCAGGCATTAGTGTTATGTGATAGTATTAGATACTTACTCATATTGTGGTTATCAGTTATTTACTCCTTCTGAGATCATCTGAGTTGGACTCAGGTCTGGAGTCAAGTCCATGACTCAGCTGATGGTGGAGAGTGAAGCCTGGAGACCGAGAGGATAGGGGCAATGATAACCCGTAGGTAGAATACTTTGCAAGTCCGGTGAAGGAGCTAGTACAGATCCAAGATAGTCTTCAAAATGAGACCAGGGGTATGAGGCCGAGAGGGTTGTAGAGAAGCCTTGGAAGATGGATGAGAAGCCTTCCTGGAAGGATGGCTGAGAAGCCTGGAAGGAAGGATGAGAAGCCTTCCTGGAAGGATGGTTGAGAAGCCTGGAAGGAAGGATGAGGAGCCTTCCTGGAAGGATGGATGGCTGAGAAGCCATGGCTGAGGAGCCTTACTGGAAGGAGTAGCTGGGAAGCCTGGAAGGAAGGCTGAGGAGCCTTCCATGACTGAGAAGCCTGGAAGGAAGGCTGAGGAGCCTTCCTGGAAGGATGGCTGAGAAGCCTGAAAGGAAGGATGAGGAGCCTTCCTGGAAGGATGGCTGAGAAGTCTGGAAGGAAGGTTGAGGAGCCTTCCTGGAAGGATAGAAGGATGGATGACTGAGAAGCCTGGAAGGAAGGCTGAGAAGCCTTCCTGGATGGCTGAGAAGCCTGGAAGGAAGGCTGAGGAGCCTTCCTGGAAGGATGGATGGCTGAGAAGCCTGGAAGGCTGAGGAGCCTTCTGGAAGGATGGCTGGCTGAGAAGCCTGGAGAAAGCTAAGGAGCTGGAAGGATGGCTGAGAAGCCTGGAAGGAAGGCTGAGGAGCCTTCCTGGAAGGTGGCTGAGAAGCCTGAAAGGAAGGCTGAGGAGCCTCCTGGAAGGATGGCTGAGAAGCCTGGAAGGAAGGCTGAGGAGCCTTCCTGGAAGGATGGTTTGCTGAGAAGCCTGGAAGGAAGGCTGAGGAGCCTTCCTAGAAAGATGATGGCTGAGAAGCCTGGAAGGAAGGCTGAGGAGCCTTCCTGGAAGGATGGCTGATGGCTGAGAAGCCTGGAAGGAAGGCTGAGGAGCTTTCCATGGCTGAGAAGCCTGGAAGGAAGGCTGAGGAGCCTTCCTGGAAGGATGGATGGCTGAGAAGCCTGGAAGGAAGGCTGAGAAGCCTTCCTAGAAGGATGGATGGCTGAGGAAGCCTGGAAGGAAGGCTGAGAAGCCTTACCTAGAAGGATGGCTGAGAAGCCTGGAAGGAGGGAGGCTGAGAAGCCTTACTGGAAAGATGGCTGAGAAGCCTTCCTGAAGCAGGTGGCTGAGAGAAGCCTGGAAGGAAGGCTGAGGAGCCTTCCTGGAAGGATGGCTGGCTGAGAAGCCTGGAAGGAAGGCTGAGGAGCCTTCCTGGAAGGATGGCTGAGAAGCTTGGAAGGATGGCTGGGAAGCCTGGAAGGAAGGCTGAGGAGCCTTCCTGGAAGGATGGCTGGGAAGCCTGGAAGGAAGGCTGAGGAGCCTTCCTGGAAGG
>NW_027429567.1:0-3967 GCF_044706935.1 Curcuma longa | reverse complement strand
AAAGAAGGAAGAGGAAAGAAGGGAGGGGGCCGCTTGTAGAAGAAGAAGAGAGGAGAAGAGGGGAGGAAGAAGAAGAAGAAAAGACTTTTTCTTTTACTCTTTGGCCGGCTCTCCCTTAAGTCTCTTCCTTCTCTTAGCTTTAGGTGGCGCACCTTGAAAGGGTTCTATCCTTTGCTAGGGTCGGTGCCTAAAGAAGAAAGGAGAGGATAGGAAGAGAAGAAGAGAAAGAAGAAGAGGAAGAGTAAGAAGGAGATAGCTTCTTTCTTAAGTTCTTGCCATCAGATAGAAGAGAGGAAAAAAAGATTGGGTGGAGTTTCATCTTAGAAGATCGTTGCCCACACAACGTCCAAGAAAAGGAGAGGAATACAACAGAAGATTAAGAGGTCTTTAGGTATGTACAATCATTTACACAACCTACAAAGAAGAAATGTACAACTATTTTATTCTGCTGCATAGTTGTTATTATTTTCTTTGTATGGATCCTGAATAACAACACAAGAGCCCAATGATCTTATACATCGATCAAGCACATGGTTGATCAAATATGAGGGTTGCTTGAAATGATTCTGTCTCCGAAAAATTTTTATCTGGCAAGGATTAAATGGAACAGAATTTCAGGCTCCATCACTTACCTGTGCTCCCTGCACACTAGATAAGCTTGGCAGTACGCAACACATACTTAACTTGAATCTTGTGTCATCATCAAAACCAAGGTTTGATCATCTGGTGCTCTCCGCACCAACAATCTCCCCCTTTTTGATTATGGCAATCCGAGTTTCAAGTTAAGAAAACAACTTATAGTAATTAAGAACTTAAGTCATGATCAACATTCAACAATATTTCATGTAATGTACAAATGAATGTATAATAACTATCTCCCCCTACTTTCAGGGCTCCCCTTGAATTCATACTCGTTTTGAATCAAAGTTTGAAAAAAAACTTTTAGTTCACTCCCCCTAAACTTGACATGGGTGGTTTTGATCAGATTGATACAAAACCATTCAAGTCCTTGGAAAAATATTATGAAATTTTTTGAAATACTTTTAAACTTTTTCAAAATATTTGAATTTGAAAACATAAGTTCAAAAACCATTTCTAAAATTTGAAAAGTAACATTGAATTTCTAAGAAATTTTGAACTTTAAAAAAAATTGAATTTGAAGAACTTGAAATCTTATATTTCTCTCCCACTTTGACATAATCAAAATAAATAATGGATTTGAGTCCAAGCATGTTAGAAATAACTAAAATACTTAGATAAAAAAATTTATCCGAAGGGCAAGTGTCTAACTTAGGTTTTAACTAACTCTTAAACAGTAGTATCTTGACTCAGTTAGTCAAGTTCAAGTGTATCATTCCATTTAGCTTATACTTAGGAACATTTAACTTGATTCAGTATTTTTGTTTAGAGCCCAAGTAAGGTTCGATGCACTGATATAAGCATCTGAGACTTAAGCTAGAATCTTATGCATCTTACACCGTTCTAAGTTTCACAATCACAAACAAGGTAACTAGTGTGCTTTGTGAGATGCTCCACCTAAATCTATAGGTACATGCTTTCTAGGGGGAAGATTCTAGTCTAAGGCTAAATCATTCTTTTCTTTTGCTTTGAAATCAGAACTTTGAAAATAAGTTTTTCTAAAATAAAAACTAAGCTTTTTAAAACATTTTGAAAAACTATATAATAGTAGATTGTAAAAATATAAGTTTTTGAAAAATTTAATTTTTCCTTATTCTACCAAGCAAGGACTAAACTGCAAATATTTGTTTATTAATAAACAAATTCAGAAGATAATGTAGGATCGCTGGAACACGCTAGAAGGGGGTGAATAGCGTGTTTAACTTTTCGAGATCGTTCGTTTCTATCAAAGATTAAGCAAGCGGAATTAGAAATAAGATGTAGGGGACTCGCAGATTTACTTGGTTCCTAACCCCCCCAGGGTTAGTACATCCAAGGCCTATGTACGGGAGGCGCCCGTCCACTAGTGGTCTCCTTTCCGAACATTGTTCGGAGGCGGAGAAATCCGTCTTACAGTCCATATAAATATAACAATAAAGTAAAGAAAATAAGATAGTAAGAAATCATAACCAAAACTTGTTCGCCGATCTAAGAATCCTGAGCGCCGCGCACTCCTCCTGGATCTTCCCCGGTTGTAAGATTCTAGCCCCGTTCGCGTTCAGAAACACCACTAGTCGGAGAGGAGAACTTATGAATTGATTTCTTGTTGTGTACATCCGCCCTCCTTTTATAGCCTGCTCGAGTCGACTTGGGCCAATCTCCAATCGACTCCACGTAAGCCCTATCCACTTTCTCCACAGCTGACTTGGCCTTCAAGTCGACTCGAGTCCCAACTCAAGTTGACTCAAAGCTGAAAGTGGCATATCTTGATAAGCGTTGGCTTCCGCGGCTTTTATCTTGGTGCTCAGGTCGACTTGAGTACCAACTCAAGTCGACTCCATCCACTCAAGTCAACTTGACTCCATCTCAAGTTGACTTGAGTCACTTTGACTCAGGTTTGACCTGAGTTAACCTTGGGCTTGGTTCAACTGTCTTTGTTTGCTTCACCTCTGCTTTCTCTATCTTGCTTCCAGCTCCTGGGTCCTGCAAGACAAGCATACAACCAAACAAAGAACCTAAACCTTACCTTGTGGGTCTAACTTCACCTTGTGGACCTAACTTCAAATTTTTATCGAAATCCTGGGTTAGTCTGACGCCTACTGTTCCACTCCTGGAACGCGCCCTTACCCACTCCACTCGGGAGAATTTGTGTCAACCAAGTCCTCCTGACTTGTTGGACTTTTGCTCGGCTCTGTCCTCAGCCCCCAGGATTTGTGTTGTGGCTCGGTCCTCTCTGACCAGCCCAGACTTCTGCTGCGACTCGATCCTCCAGATCAGCCCAGACTTCTGTTGTGACTCGGTCCTCTAGACCAGCCCAGACTTCTGCCATGACTCGGTCCTCCAGACCAGTCCAGACTTCACCTGGTGCTTCGACTCTGCCAAGACTTCCGCCTAATCCTCCAAACCAGGACTTCCCTTTGCCTAGCCTTCACTCACTTCAGGACTTCCCTTGCCCAATCGTCCAGATCAGGACTTCCACTGCCTAGTTTAACCGACTAGGTCTTCTCGCTAGTCATCTGGTCTGACTAGACTTCACTCACTTCATCCAAACATCAAGTCCTGTTTGGATCAACCCCTTGGTCAAACTGACCAGACCTAGGTGTATTGTCAAACATCGAAACTCTAAGCAAGATCTAGTGGTTCTTGCACCAACAATCTCCCCCTTTTTGATGTTTGATAATTTTTTAAGTTAATATGGATTAGGGTTTAATTATCTAGGAGAATTCTATATGATTAACTTAAGTTCTCTTCTCCCCCTTTTCATACATCAAAAATATTTATTTAGTTTAAGTCCATTCTCTCTTGCACCAACAATAATGGTAAGCCTATGGTCATAACTAAGTCTTAATAATTCTTGAAAGACCATAGTAGATTAAAATAAAAATAGTTTTTCAATAACAATTTTGAAAATAGTTTTTCAATAAGTTTTGAAAGTTTTTGTCAAAAATAGTGTTTCATAAGTATTTTCAAACTATGTATTTTGAAAAGAATTTTTTTAAAAAGTAAAGAATTTTGTAAAATATTGTTTTTACAATATGTATTTTCAAGATAGTTTTTAAATATTAGTTTTGAAAAGATTTTCAAAATAATTTTTCAAGAGTATTTTCAAAATAGATAGGTTTTTGAAAACTTAGTTATTATCCCTTTAATTCAAGAGTTTCCCCCTTAACCAGACACATCCTCAGGGCTCTTTGTTAACCACAAAGGAACCTCCCTGTGTGTCTTAGGGTTTGACCCAAAATAAAAGAATAGTAATAATTTAAAATGATATATATATGTTTAAAATATGGTTTCAAACACTACAAGAAAACAGAAACAGATTTTTAAGATAAAATTAAAATCTGTTTAA
>NW_027429566.1:0-1998 GCF_044706935.1 Curcuma longa | reverse complement strand
CTGTGCCGAAGACAGAGCCTTCCACGTCAGAGCCTCAGGCGGATCGAAGGGTACCATCAGTTCGAAGACGGCATCCGGGCCTAGCTCGCCGCCGCCGGCTCCAAGCCAGCCTCGCCGCCGGCACCAGCCTCACTGTCAGCGTCGGCCTTGCCGAAATCACAGCAGGCTGATGTAGCGGAACAAAAAAAATGGGCAGCGCCTTTTGTTGCGCAGTCGGCCAGAACAGATAGGAAGAAATTCGAGCAAACTCTCAACAGGTAAATTTTATTATATGCTCTGATACCATTGTAGCTTAATACCTGTTGAAGCGTGCCTCGAATCCGGCTCCGGCGGCAGAGGTTGCTGCTTCTGTCGGAGGAACAATCACCGGGAAAGGGAAGGTTCCTTCTACTTCACAAACCAAATCCGTGATTCGGTGTTCTCCTCTTCTCACCGGCAGCTTCTCTCTACTTGGACGCAATCGCACACCTCGCACACTGTTCGCCCTTCTCTGGAAAGCACACACACCTCTCGCAGCAAGGCCTTGCTCTCCTTTTAATAGGGAGAGCCTGCGTCTCCACGGAGTGCAAAAGTGCGCAGCGTGGGGATCGTGCGTGGTGGGCAGCCCAGTGGCGTGCGTGGTGGGCCAGCCCAGTCGGCATGCGTGGTGGGCGACGTGGTTGGCGGTTACCCAAACCGCTAACAGAGGGGGCTTGAACTTAATATAATAAATTATATATTATTATCAAAAAAATTTAATAAATTATATAGAATATAATAGTAATAAATCATTACATTATAATGTTCAATACAATTGTAATCTACGAGATTTTGAAATATAAAACTCATCTATAATAGAATCTATATCTATATCCTTAGCTAAATCTCATTCAATATAGTGTTAAATAATTTTCAAAAAGCCCTCCTCCATTTTATTGCGATGTATTATCTTCACATGCTTTATTGTTGTAAAGGCTCGCTCAGTAGTGGCGGTAGAAACAGATAATGTCAAAACAAGATGAATCAATCTAGTCAACATAAAGTAAACTTTAACTGCCCACTCTCAGTCAATTGCTGACACAACTCAACATGTGTAGAAGCTTTCAAATTCTACATCACATAAAGTTTATAATGTACCAATTCATACTTTAAAGCAACAATGTCTTTGTTTGTGAAATCTTCAGGATAAAATTTCGTTGCAAGCTTACAAATATCACCATTGTTAAAGTCAAATAAATTTTTAGAATCGAAAGTCATACTAAGAGAAAGAAGTTCCATTGATGACTCATTAAATTGAGAATTTAAATCCATCAAGATAAAATCCATTGCTGCATTAAAAATATCAAAGTGGTAAGGATGATCAACTATAGTTTACTGACGGGAACAATTGTTATTATATAGACAATCAAGGTCAGACACATCAATTTTATTTCTCTGACAAAAAACTTTCACTTCATAAAGAAATTCTTCCCACCAAGACTCTAAGTTCTTGAAGAATAATTTTGATAGTAGAGACAAATGTAATAACAATCAAAATATCTTAAGTTTTTCTTTGAAGAATTTGACAAAGAGTATCTCTTGTTCTAATAATTTTATGCATTAAGTGCAAAATAAACATAAATTCAAAGTTTGTCATGTTTATGTAAATTCCTTGAACTTCAATCTTAGCTCTTCCATTTAGAGAATGATCACTAAGAACTTTAAAAACTTTGCAAGTTGTAGCGTACATATCTATCATGCTTTTTACTGAGTTATAGTGAGAAGTCCAACAAGCAGCCCCTGCTTGCTATAAATTACCAATTTGATTAGCTCCACTTCCAGAATCACGTTCTCCAATTACCAACATATGCTTGATTTCATTTCTCTATGTAGTATGTAACTCATCAATGTACTTAGTAAAAGAAGTGATAATATTGTCTAAATGAGAAAAGAATTCTTAAATAACAATGACATCCTTGGTTGCAGAAATCAATGTCAATTGTAATCAATGGGAAAAATAGTGGGTATAGTATGCATAGG
>NW_027429565.1:0-2396 GCF_044706935.1 Curcuma longa | reverse complement strand
GTTAGTAGAAGCCCTAAAGCCAATTATGTGATGATTGACTAAGGACTTTTTGTATCATATTCTATTATTAATAAAGCAAAACTCTTTTTCTTGGCTTTATGCTTACTTTGTATTTGTGCCAAATAACTAAAGATAAATAATGTCCTTGGGTAGCTAGTCTAATCTATATTATATCGATTGTTTGAATTGATAGTGAGATGATATAGAGAACACTACTTTTAATTATTCATAGTCAGAGATTTAATATTCAGGGACGAGATCAACGTGCTCTAGATGAGCACGGACAGGTTAACTCAGATCAACTTGACACTCCACAAGTTATCAAACACCAAGAGATCGAGTTTACACATGGGTATACATTAGAGAATGTAGATCCTAATTGTGTTGGGTTGCAAGGATGCAAACATAGTCCTACATCTAAAGCACATGAAAAGATCATGGGTTTAAAAGGATGGAAGATATCTCCATTGGTATGAGGCCTTTTGGAGAGAGCCTAAGAACAAAGCCATGAGGGTTTAGTCCCAAAGTGGACAATATTATACCATTGTGGAGATGTGGACATCCTTGGAGATCTAACGAATGGTATCAGATCGAGACTGCTCTTCACCGGACTAACCGTCGAAAAAGCCATGATCCAGATATAACCATGTGGGTTGAACCTTAAACAAAGGAAGTGGGTGCTCCTGTGTCTGAATCAAGAGGACCAGACACCAGGCAGGAAGTCCTAGTTGCAGCTAGGCAGGAAGTCCTAGTAGGTCGGATGAACCGAGGGGCAGGAAGTCCTAGTTGCAGCTAGGCAGAAAGCCCTAGTAGGTCAGGTGGACCGAGGGGCAGGAAGTCCTGGAGGGTCGACGATTGACATTAAACAAAGGCTTTCCGTTTGAGGGGGGCCTATGGTCCTTTGTTTGAGGAGAAAATTGTTCCATTGCAAGGGTGCACATAGTCCCACATCTAAAGCACATGGAAAAGATCATGAGTTTAAAAGGATGGAAGATATCTCCACTGGTATGAGACCTTTTGGGGAGAGACCAAGAATAAAGCCATGAGGGTTTAGACCCAAAGTGCACAATATCATACCATTGTGGAGATGCGGACATCCTTGGGGACCTACAAATTGATCCGCCATGAGAAAGTTTCATGGATCGTTATATGATGTCATAAACTTTCTCATGTGACTATCGGTATGAATAGTCCTTAGACCAAAGTTACTACGGTTCCCTACATAAGGAGTTATGTAATTTTACATCGTCAACCGTCACCCGTAAACAGGGTGGACTATAAGGTCATCAATCTATATGTAAACAATTATGCGGAGGGTATATGAGTGGATGTAGGTATGTCATCTATCCCTCCATATAACGGGAATGATATCTTACGACCTCTTGATAAAGTAGGACCACGAAATGCATGGTCATGCTCAAATGAGTCAATATGAGATATTGAGCTCATTTGTTTGAGTGAGTCTACATGGGGATCAAGATACATTATCATAGTCACGGAGGTTATGTCGGATCTCGATATTCTTGTCACTTGGGTAGCAATGATGCATTGCTAGATGCCGCTCATTGTTTATGTTTCTAAAATAAGTTTTAGAATCATTGTCAACGTTACAAGAACCTATGGGTCACACACAAATAACACTCTATTTGGAGATAAGTTCATTTTAGTTTGACTAAAAGAACAATTAAGCTTATTGGATGACCTAGACTTGAGTTAGACTCAAGTTGGTTGAATTTGAGTTAGACTCAAATTAAACCAAGATGAATTTTGATTCATCATGCATGACTAATGTGGATTAATCATGCAATTAAGAAAAGAAAGTTATATGCATGGAAGTCATCATGCATGAGTTGAATTTGAGTTAGACTTAAATTGAATCAAATTGGATTTTGATTCATCATGTATGATTAATGTGGATTAATCATGCAATGAAGAGGAGGAGGTTACATGCATGAGAGTTATCATGTTTGATTAATAGGATTAATCATGCATTGATAAGGAATACCAAAAGTATAAAAACCCTTGGTATTCATAGCATGAGTATAAAAGAGTTTTTTCTTGCAAAACTCTAGGATTGTTCATTTGATCTTCCTCCTTCCCTTATTTTGGCAGAAATTCCTCTTCCCCCTCTTGGCCAAAATCCACAAAGGTTGCTAGCACAACCACCTTTTTACAATAGTGAGTGTTCGTGTGGATACACATAGATGCACGGGCACTTGAACGTGCTAGAGATCCGACGACCTTTGGACGAGCGGGATAAGCGAAGGGCATGCTTCAAAGGTGAAATCTATTAGATAGAAATTTTATAGTTTTAAATTTTTATAGATTTTTTGCATGGATCGCTCGAAGGATCCTAATTTTTGCTGCGATTTTTGGTTTTATCGCATGGGATTCCC
>NW_027429564.1:0-4485 GCF_044706935.1 Curcuma longa | reverse complement strand
GGTAAGGACGGGCGGGCGTTACACTGAGGTTGCTTTATTTTTTTCCCAAGTAGCAGATAGGTTTACTTGGAGCTTGGAGATTTGGTCGGCTGCTTCCATCTCATATCAGGAGGTTTTTATGTAGTGGTTTGCATGGTTTATCGTTGTATTTGGTTATGGATTTGTATTTCGTGGGCATGGACTGTATTTATGGTCTTCTTGGATTTGTTATGTTTTCGCTGCGAAGTTTTGCTATTTCACATGCATTTGTTGTAGTTAACTTTTCTGGTTATACGTTTGCATCTGTTTAGTTGTTGTGGTCGTGTAGGTCTTATATCTTATCTGTTGTGTGTATATGTGGTGTGTGCTGGACGTATAGTCCATATAACAGCCGAATTGGCCTGTTATACACTTGTACTTAGGGAAATTGTCATAGTTATAGGGGAGATGCTGCCAAAATTTTTTGAACGGTCATCTCTCGGGACGTGACAAAGACTACCTTAGTCAAGACTTTATTTAACAACTAAACAGTTGTCTCAAGTGTGTTGCCCAAAATATTCTGAAAAAATTTACATGATTTATCATTAACCTCACCATGTCCAAAAGGTTTGATTTCGTCTCTCAAATACACCATTATGCACGGGCGTATATGGCGAAGTCCACTGAGATAATATTTCATTATCTTTTAGATAATCCTAAAACTCTCGACTTAGGGCATTCATCACCTCGATTGGATTGAAATGTTCTAATACTCTTGTTAAGTTGTTTCTCTTCTTTAATTTTAAATTCTTTAAACTTTTCAAAGATCTCAGATTTGTATTTCATTAACTACCTATACCCAAATCATGAATGATCATTGATAAAGGTATGAAGTAGTTATAACCTCCTCGTACTTGAATTGACATTCGACCACACACATCAGTATGTATAGATCAAGCAACTCTTCCACTAGTTCACCCTTTTACGTAAAAGGTAATTTAATTATTTTACCCTTAAAGCATGATTCATATGTATCAAATGAATATAATTCAAATGATTTCAAACTGCCAACCCTTTGAAGTTCGATCATGCATTTCTTGCTTATATGGTCAAGATGATAATACCACGAGTAAGAAGTTAATTGATTATCTTTTCGAGCATGCTTGTTATTTGTTTCGATATTGAATGCCTCGTTGGAAATATCTAACATGTAGATACTATTACTTAATGTTCCAGTCTCATAAAGAATTCCATTTAAAATTAGGTAACAATAATTGTTACTAAAATCAAATCGAACCTTTTCTATTTAAGCAAGAAATAGAAAAGATATTATTTATTAAAACGAAAATATAGTAATAATTATCCAACTCTAAGATGAGTCTTTTACTCTAAGATAAGTCTTTTACTATTCCTTAAACCCTATATGTCATCACATATATTAGAGCCGCACCTAGTATCCAATACCCGAGTGTCTAAAAAAATAGTATGACATTCACTTACAAATTATCTCAAGTGGAAGAGGCATCACATGCCTACTTTCTCTTTATGGACTTAAGATAAAATTTACAATTTCAGAGTTGAGAACAATTCTCAAATTTCTATACCAGTTTAAAAGTTAGGGTAAGTCAACTTGTCAGTGTTCTAAATTATGCGCAAATAATAAAACATCATGTGTAATCAATTAAATCTAGAATTACAATCGAGCATATAAGAGAGATGATTTGCAATGTATTGTAAATAATTTATATACATTAATTAATCCTAATTATTTTATGAATTCAAAAGTCCTTACTCTGAATTCGGGAGTAGATACTCTCCAAATGGGTTGATATCCACTTATAGATAAGAATAACCTTGGAGAGAGTCTAACAAATCATTCTTAGATATAATGGTATACCAATTATGTATCATGTTTATATAACTATCACATTATGTTATCAACTACTTGAATGTTCGCATAAATATCAGGTTATTAATACATTAATACGTATATATCATATGTATAACACCTAATTTCACCTCTATCCACATTGACCTTGGAGAAAGTCCAACAAATCAACGCTTCAAGTTAAAGCCAGTTTGCTAATCATAAGATCATATCTCAATAGTTCAAACATATTTAATTTTAAGTCGGGTTTGGAGAGAATCCAATAACCCAAATAAGAACTTAAACTCTGGTTCTGACCACATTAACGGAAGGTATTAGCTTTAATAAATTTGTAAGAGATTTTTAGGGTCTCATCCTCTTTTTATGCAAATAATGGAATTATCTACATGGCATAGCAATAAATAACATGACATAATTAATGCAACTAATCATGACAAATGACATGACATGATATAATTAATGCAACTAATTATGACTATTTCCAGTAATAATCATCATAAATCTTATATAATTAAAAATCTGATTTCACAAATCAAAATTCTTTAATTAGATTAGGAAATAATTTTCATATCTAATCACATATTTTATTTTTAAAAAATATAATTTTAATTAAAAAAATCAAATTAATTAATAAATAATTTTATTAATAAGAAATCTCCTAACCAATTAGGAAATTTCTATAATTAGAAATTCTTAATTATATCACAATATTTTCTTTTAGAAAAAATTCTTAAATAAAAAAATCTAATTAATTAGGGAATAAATTTCTTAATATGAAATCTCCTAACTAATTAAAAAAATTATATTTAGAAATTTTTAATAAAATTATAATATTTTCCTAATTAAATTTACGACTAAGTATAACACGCAAAATCATTATATGCCTATGTCTTCACTATCAAACTCTGATACCACTATTGGAATCATACTGGTGCATTGCGTGTGCTTACACATTTCGCAAACGTGCACAGCGGAAATAAACTAATAATTACACCTAATTATTACAACACACGCAAGCAAATACAGGATATAATAAGTACATAGCATAGCTGAAAATTTAAAATTTTACAGAATAATAAATATTTTACGCATACCTTCTAGATGATGTTGAGCGGGGTTGGTATCAATCGAGCGACCCTTGTTGAAGTTCTGCCTTTATTGGCAATCCACGCCAAGCTCTCGTTTTGATGGTTTCCGAAGCCATGAGTTACATCACAGTCTTCAAAACTAACCGACGATCAACAACGATCGATACGAGAGAAAAACCTAATTCCGAAAACATAACAATATTTATCGCGATCATTTTTCAGGGCTTTTTAACTATCACCAATAATTGTATTTCCGATGTAATTTTCGGTGGTCAACCTTTAACCGCTGATTTAGGACTAATAATCGCAACCTTTCTGACGTTGATGGAACGTTCTTCGGAAGCTTCACAAGCTTCCAGCAACAACTTGATGACAAAACTCCCAATAACAATATAACTGCTATTCCGACAACGATTTCACAAGTCGCTTTGAGAAAACGACAAAACAGGCGGTCTTTTCTTCTCCATCAACTACTGTTCTCGGGAATAAACTGTCGGTGTCCAATACCTACAAGAAGGACATTCCTCCTTGTAGGATCGATGTACGCGCTAGAGGGAGGGTGAATAGCGCGTGCCACTTTTTCAAATTGTTCGTTAACTATCAAAACTCGCAGCGGAATATTAGAACATAAAACACAAGGACCCGCGGATTTACTTGGTTCCTAACCCCCCCAGGGTTAGTACATCCAAGGCCTATGTACGGGAGGCACCCGTCCACTAGTGGTCTCCTTTCCGAAGTTGTTCGGAGGTGGAGAAATCCGTCTTACAGTCCAAAAGTAATAACAAAGACAATAACTTTAAAGTAAGACAGAGTAAATAAAAAGAACCAAACTCGCCGTTCTGAAAGTCCTGAGCGCTACGCACTCCTCTTGGATCTTCCCCGGTAGCAAGCGTCTGGCCCCGTTCGCGTTTAGAAGCACCTTTAGTTGAGCAGGAAGGTTAATTGGCTTGAATGACTTGTTTCTGCACGCTAACATCCTTTTATACTGCTCCTGAGTTGACTCAAATGCCAATCTGGGTCGACTCTAGCTTGCGTGGCAGATAGAACTTCATCCTGCTCGTTATTTGCTGGCCGAGTCGACTCAAGTGCCCTTCTAAGTTGACTCAAATGCCCTTCTGAGTTGACTCCAGCTAGAATCTGAGTTAACTCTAGAAACCTTTTTTCTAGAGCTCTGAAAGGGCTTCGCAACGCATCCAACCGTGCCTCGTTTCGAGTCCCGAGTCAAAAGTTATGACCCGTTGAAGTTGACTCTACATTATGGTTCCTACAAACAAGCATGAAAACAACCAAGCCAACCTAGCTTTACCTTGTGGGTCTAACTTTGGATTTCTACCAAAATTCTGGGTTAGTCTGACGCCTCCTGTTTGATGGGAAAGTCTTAAAAAACCGTTCTGGTAGACTCTTGCAGAACAAAAAATTTCCCGAAAATGATCTCAAGTTGCCCTCATAGTCGATCAAACGAAGTTTGATCGACGCATTTAGATCATTGGACTCTTGTGTTTGGTTTACAGGATCCAATATAAAAGGGATAATTTAACTTATACGGAAACA
>NW_027429563.1:0-1141 GCF_044706935.1 Curcuma longa | reverse complement strand
TTCATTGGATTGTATTTGTGATGTGATGTATTTTTGAATGGGTGATTTAATTTCTGTAATTTTGAGGGAAAATGTGGTATTAATTGATTTTAATCTTTGTAGGATTCAAATTTAACCATGATCGAGTCAAATTGAGCCAAGTCAAGTCAAAATTGTTGATTCGATGGATTATAAACGTCATGATCAAGATTTGAGTCAAACCGGAGTCGAATTGGAGCTAAATTGGGCTTGATTTGGACTGAACCGGCGCTGATTTGGAGTTGAACCCGGTTCAAACAGTAGCAGACCGGCTGATTTTCAAATCCCAGTTATAACGAGAAGTTTCACTGTAGCGTCGGTGACGCGACCACTGTAGCAGCTTCGTCCCGCGATTTTTCTTCTCAGTTTTTCTCCGTTTTTCGTCGGCGATTTTCAGATCTATTTCTTTCATATCAATTTCCAAGTTCCAGAGACGATCTAAGCATAGTTTGGCAAGCAAATGGAGGTAGAATCGCATGGTGAGGGTTTCACCAGAGTTCGGTTTTGCTGATTGAATCAAGCTGAGTTTTCCAGATCTGATCTGATCGAAGCTATAAAATCGTTTCGGAGGGGTTCTTCGAGGATTATTGAAGCTTTTTGAGCATTTATCTGCAAGAGATTTGAGGAATATCGGTTTGATCTTTAAATCCTGATTCTGCTCTGTTCGGCACCCTCATTCTGAGAGACATGTTGTAAGAACGTAGATCTGAGCAGATCTGGGGCTGCGAAGAAAAAGGTCAGATCTGAAAGAAACAAGTGAAAGGATTGAAGAAGTGAAGTTTAGAGTAGAGTTGGGGAGAAGAAGGAGGAAGAAGATGAGGAAATTGCTATTTTTAGGTGGAGTACACGGCTGTGCCTAGGGAGGGCACGGCCGTGCATCCCTTTTATGGTAAAGAAGGCACGGCCCGTGTGGGTCAAACACGCCCTAGCTCCAGGTTGTGTCGGCAGTGAAGCACGCCCGTGCCTAAGAGGCACGGGTAGAAGTCGGCATGGTTCTGTCCGCACACACGCCCGTGCCTTGAGGCACGGGTGGAAGTTGGCGCGTCTCTGTTCAGACACACGGGCGTGTCTCTGAGACACGGTCACTAGCTGGTGTGGTTCTGGTCTCAGGCACGCCCGTGCT
>NW_027429562.1:0-4241 GCF_044706935.1 Curcuma longa | reverse complement strand
TAATACTTTTGCAGGAGAAAAGTCGAAAATCGCTATTCACCCCCCTCTAGCGAACGTACCGATCCCAACAATAAGGTTGTTAGATTCTTTCTAATAAAATCTTATCAAGAGATTTATTTCTAAATAAATATAGATAAGATAATGTTATTAGATTGTTTCTAATAAATTCTTCTTAAAGATTTTATTAGATTTTTTTTCTAACTAAATCTGGATAAGAAAATTTGTTAGAATCTTTCTAAATTTTCTAATATGGCTTAGCTATATAAGGGAAGGCTTGCAAGAGGGAATAATCAATCAATTCATAAGCCCCTTCCCCTTGCTCCCTTAAGGTCGACACCCCTCCCTTACTCCCTCCTCCTTGCATCCTAGGGCCAGCGCCCTTTGAAGAAGCCTCTCCCTTGTTCGCCTAACCCCCTCTCCTCTTCCTTCCCATGCTATGGTCGGTACACAAGAAGGAAATGTATATGGTGTGTTGTTGATTATAGAAGGAATCCCTAATTATTTAGGCTGATGATGTCCCCTTGAGGAGCTCATAAGGATTATCATGTAAACCCTGCAGGTGGACTTAGTCCGTATGATAATAAAGTTGAGTGGTACTACTCTTGGAATTAGAAGTTAATTAATTGAGTTGTCAGTAATTCAATTAATTGACGGACATACGATATCTTAAACACAGGGAGATTAATGCACTCATGATAAGAAGGAGCCCATATTGTAATATGAGATTGGTGTGGTAGTTCAATAATAACCCTTTAGTGGTATGAGTTATTATTGATGGACTTGAGTTGGGTGTTCAGGGAGAACACAGGAAGCCCAAGCCCATCAGGAGGCCTAAACCAATTCCTCCTCTAGGTCCCTGTTGTAGTCTCTGGATAAAGCCTCGTATCCACCCAATAAGATTCTGTTAGAATTCTGTTAAGAATTCTGTTAAGAATTCTGTTAGAATTCTGTTTAGAATTCTATTAAAATTCAGTTAATAGAATTCGGTTAATTCTAAATAGAATTATATTAATTTTGTTATCCAATAAAATTTTATTAAATTTTGTTATCCAATAAAATTTTATTAAATTTTGTTATCCAATAAAATTTTGTTATCCAATAAAATTATATAAATTTTGTTATACAACAAAATTATATTAATTCTGTTATTTTTTCCTAAACTTTCTATGATGGCAAAGCTATAAAAGGGGAGGAGAGGGAGAGGCTAAAAACACAACTTACATCTTGTCTTTAGCCACCTAGGGCCGGCGCCACCTTCTTTCTCCTCTCCCTTAGTTTTCTTCAAGCTAGGGCCGGCGCCCTTTCACCAAGTTCTTCCCTTCTTTGTGCTAGGGCCGGCGCCCAAGCACCTCCTCTTTTCCTTTGCTAGGGCCGGCGCACAAGGAGGTTCCTTCCTTGCTAGGGCCGGCGGCCAAGAAAGGAGAAAGAAGAAGAGAAGAAGAAGAGAGGAAGAGGAAGAAGGAGAGAGCTTCTTCCTTGAGTTGTTGCCATCGGATTGGAAGAGAGGAAAAGAAGGAATTGGGTGGAGTTCATCTTGGTAGATCGTCGCCCACACGACGTCCAAGAAGAGGAGAGGAATACAGCAGAAGATCAAGAGGTCTTCGGGTAAAGAACATCTTCTACACAATCTACAAAAGAAAGGTATGACTTATTTATTCCGCTGCGTAGTTATTCCTTTCGTTTTTTTGTATGGATCCTGAATACCAACACAAGAGTTCCATCGATCCTATGCTTCGATCAAGGTGTGCTTTGATTGGTCAAGAACTTGCTTGATCAATCAAGCACATGTCTGATCGAAGACGTAGGTTGCTTGGAAGGTTCTGTTCCTGAAAATTTTTATCTGGCAAGAATTGAACGGAACAGAATTCCAAGCACCTTCAAGTGGTATCAGAGCATAGGTTCTGACTCTGTGTGATTGGTTTCAGTTAATTTATGCACTTTTCATACATAAATTTAGGCTGGATAATAGTAGGATGTGCAAATAGATTAACTCTGTGGTTGCAGGATTCCTAGTTCCAACTATTATGACCTAATGTGTTATGTATTGTGTGTTGTGCATGGATGTGCATGATTGGAACCCTCGGGTATGTCGAGGTTATTGTGCATGTGTGTAATTTAATTTACTGTTCGATCTAGATTACATGTAAACTCCTTTGTGGAGTATAGGATCGATAGATGTAAATTATTTTATTGTTGTTGCACTTGTATCCTTGCTTTGCGTGGTGTTATTTTAATGACCGGAGGCACGACTGAGAAGGAAGCAAGATAGACGCAACTACATCATCAGTGGTGGCATATTGGAGAACGACGGATAATTGAAGAGGCCATAATAGTTGAAAATTTACTTTTTCATATTTATTGCCTTTATGCTGTTTGATATGCTATGCTATGCCATTATATGCTATTATGTTAATGCATATATTAAAATTCCTCAAACCAAATAACTAAGTGGGAGAGGGATTATTTTTAATCTCATGGTCTCCATTACTGGTTTGTAAGTGATGCATTCAAACTTGCGCGTTGGCTCTGAGTGCCTTCCTCCATATCGAATGAGTTTGTTTGCGGATCACTAGATCAAACTTCCTTTATGATGATTATAGGAAATTATTTAGGAGCATGTGATCTTCTCCATCTGAAAGGGCACAATCCTAAATAATGGACTTAGTATCAAGTAATGGTGTATACTTAGACGCATTTAATAGTATCCTCCCCATCGGAGTCACTGCTATTATCTGTGTGACCAAAGATAAATCAACTATTAATTTTATTTATCATAAAGTTAGGTTGACAAGATAATAAAATTAATGGGTAAAACCTCCTCTTACAAATGCTTGAATTCGTATACGTCCACACTATCGTGGCATACGAAGTTTCCAGTGTTTGAGGTGTTGGAGAATTTAAAATTATATTATTTGAGGAATCAATATTATTTTTAAATTCTAAAGTGTATATTTGATGTGCGTAGGATGTATATATGTATTTATGCTTTATCCCATATTCATGTGTGCATTTCCCATATTCATGGCACATATCTTGCATTTCCTAGTTCGGAGATCTGCTCGTGTTTTTATATGTTTCAGGGTGGAAAATGGAGCAAAAACGGGCAAAATGGAGTAACCATTGAAGACAAGGCAAGACAGGGCCGTGCCTCATAGGCACGGCCGTGTCTATCAGCTTGTGGCCGTGCTTCACAGGGCACGGGCGTGTGCACAAACAGAAGACCATCAAGCCTGGGCCGTGCCTCACTGGCACGGCCGTGCCAACATTCCCCCTCAGCAGCAGCCAGAGGCCGTGTCTACCAGACACGGCCGTGCTTTGAAACAGAAGCCAGCCGAGACTTGGCCGTGCCTCACAGGCACGACCGTGTTTCCATCAAGAACTTAAAGCCACTGCTGTTGGTCGTGCCCACCAGGCACGGCCGTGTGCCAAAACAGAAGGGTCCAAGCAGCTGGCCGTGCCTCAAAGACACGGCCGTGTCCAGCAAATGAAGGAGAGTCAGGCTGTGGCCGTGCCTCACAGGCACGACCGTGCCTTCAAACAGAGAAGAGCCAAGTCTGGACCGTGCCCCAGAGGCACGGCCGTGCCCCCGGACAGAAGCCTCACTGCCTCAGGCCGTGCCCCCAAGGCACGGCCGTGCCTCCTCCAATGTCCGATGCCCACACGAGGCCGTGCCTCCCAGGCACGGCCGTGTGCGCGGGGCGTGCTGCCTTCGTGACCTGCATATAAATAGGTCCTCTTAGAGACCTAAGAAGGGGGGAGACCTTGGAGAGCCACCGGAGCTGTTCTAGAGCCACCGACGCCTGTTTTGGAGCGAGATTCGACGATCCATCCACCGATCCGACTGCTCTAGTCCATCCTCATCCCATCTACGCCGAGATTGCAGTCCAAGGAAGAAGATAAGTCTTATTTCCTGCATTTCTTTGTTTTATCTTTGGATTGAGATGTATTCTTCCCTTCCTTCGGCTTGTAACCTCCACGCTATGGAGTAGATTCCCTAGATTCTAGGATGTAGAATGAATCAGATGTAATGGATGATTGTATTTGGATTTGATTAATCTACCATTTTCTATGATATAACTGTCTATTGCTTTGTGGATTTATACTTGTGCTTGATGATAAATTATGTGTGTGTGAATCCATGAGGGTAGGGATTAACTATGAATTGGGGAATCATTAGGCCGTACACCGGGGTGCCAGAGTGACACAGGAATGCCTTGAACCGGGCGAGTTCCGAGGGGTTT